>NW_006192788.1:0-835 GCF_000334495.1 Tupaia belangeri chinensis | reverse complement strand
AAGGAATGTCAGGAATCACTGTCTCATTTTAAATTTTACGCTCCAGTGATCTGAAACGGTGACAGGGTATGCTTTCTAATGCCCTGTAAGAGGTTCTGGTTACCTAGCTCCTGTTTTCTTGCATAATGATTCATGGAGCCAGAAGCTTCATTGTACTTGCTCTAAAAATGTACCCCTCCACACCACCCTGCAGCTGTTTCTTAGCTGTGTAGTCTACTTCTTTCTAAACACCATATCATTAATTAAAAGCACATTCAATTACAGTACTTAAGTTTTTGGCAGTGAACGCTTCCAAATAATCAACTGGTTTACCAAATGAGAGTTTGGAATCTCCCTTTCTAAAGACTGCCAGAATATTAAAAGAAGAAAGAAAAGCCGTATTGCACAATGTGTCTGATGACAAGGGAGAAGGGAGGTGGGAAAAATGATGAATTCTAATCCATTGACTCTAGGAGAAAATTAGTATGTTGGCAAATTCTGTATTTATGTTTTAGTTAGTATTAATTTGAATATTTAAGAATCAACTAAAAGAAACTCCATTATTGTTAAAGATTTGAACACTGGTGTGTGGGTGCCATTGCCAGAGTATAAACGAACTTGTCTGGACGCACAGAGAATAAGCAGTGAACGTTCAGTCTCCAGAGCTCTTAGAGTAAAGTGGGGCCTTTGGTCGGTCTACTGCTTGACAGATGGGGCTGGCTTCCCGTCACCCGTGCTTGGGAGCCCAGAGTCCTGGCTGAGAGCAGTGCTGGAGCAGAGAGGTGGTGAAATGCTGCCTTTTGTTGATGGAAGTTGTTTATGTAACTGGCGACTAAGAGAGTGATTTCCAGAATCT
>NW_006192787.1:0-835 GCF_000334495.1 Tupaia belangeri chinensis | reverse complement strand
CTGTACTTCTAGGTATCTGAAAGACTAGGAACCCTTCTACTAATGAGTCAAAATGTTCCCACAGCAATGTCTTTGTACCAAGGCAGAATAAAAATCTTTGTACTTATCTTTATCTCCACAAGACATAGCACTGTGGTAGAAACTGTTTGACACTCAATACATGTTTATCAAATAAAAATTAATAAATAAACAAAGCCTTATGTATATTGAGCTCTTCTCTTTGGAGAAAAAGGAAAGAACAAATCCAAAACTGAAGGTGGAATATGAGACACCTGTCCCAGTGATCCAACATAAGCAGGAGTTTCTCGTAAGCTCTAAAGCATTGTGTCTGTGGTTACAAAATAAAGTGAGGAAGAAATGAAAACAACATCTGTACAAAGACTTGCACTGAATGTCTATAGCAGTACCAAAGTGGAAACAACCCAATGTCTATCAACAGGTGAATGGATATACTGTGGTATGTCCATGATATGGACTACTACTCAGGAATGAAAAAGAAACAGAGCCACATGCTGCCACCTAAACAAACCTCAAGAACATGCTGAGTAAGAGAAGCCACACAAAAAAAGACCACTTACTGCATGATTCCATTTATGGGAAATGCCCAGGACAAGCAAATCTATAGAGCCAAGGTCAGATTAGTATTTGCTTGAGGCCGGTAAGAATAAAGATTAACTGTAATACCAAAAGAGTCATATTAGAGGTGATAGAAATGTTCTAAAATGGACTATGGTGATGGTTTATAAAAGTAATTGAATGGCACAATCAGTATGGTGAATTTTATGGTATGTAAATTATATCACAACACACACACACACACAAATGGAGGGTAATT
>NW_006192786.1:0-835 GCF_000334495.1 Tupaia belangeri chinensis | reverse complement strand
TTTTTTTTTTTTTTCTGGAAGTTTCTATTTATCTTTTGTTTTGAAGGATATCCTTAATAGATATAAAAAGCTAGGTTTGTAGATGTTTTTCTTTCCCAGTATTTCAAAGATGTCTGTCCCTTATCTCTGACTTGTACTATTTCTAACAAGAAGTCTGCAGTGATTATGATACTTGGTCTACATTTAATGTGTCTTCCTCTACCTCTTGACTGATTTTAGGATTTTCTTTGGATTATCATTTTTGATCCATTTGATGATGATGTGCATTTGAGTGGTTTTCTTTTATTTTATCCGAGTGTCTTGAACTTCTTGGCTCTATGGCTTTATAATATTCATCAAATTTGGAAAACTTACAGCTATTATTTCTTAATTTTTTTTTTTTTCCTGTCCTCTGCTTTCCTCTCTGGGATCTAGAATGCAGATATGTGACACTGGTGATGCTTTTCCACAAAACATTAATTTGTTGCTGTTTTTGGTCTTTTTTTTCTTTTCTTCCTATATATTCAAATTCACTGGTCTTTTATTTGCATTGTTCAATTTGACATTAATTCCATCAAGTGAAAATTTTATTTAAAATGTATTTCAGCTCTAGAAGTTTTACTTTTTTTTACATCTTCAAATGCTCCTCTCATGCTTTTATTTCTCTGTATATCTACATATATATTTATAACTTTTAAAATTCTGTCTGATAATTGCACTATTTCTGCCATTTATACATCTATTTACTGATTGTTTAAAAATTACATTTAATCATTGTAAATCTTTTTATTTTTATTTTTTAAGAATTATTTTACTCAATTTCATTTATTATTACTTTTAAATTTGACCAGAGAAA
>NW_006192785.1:0-835 GCF_000334495.1 Tupaia belangeri chinensis | reverse complement strand
GGTGAGGCCAAGAGGGAGGCAAAGACAAGAAATCAGGGCAGGGGCTGCACAGCTAGGGGGACCTCACTCCTGCCCTCATGGGGGGCTGGGAGTGTCTATAGGAAGGATGGGTCCTGCTGGCACAGAAAGATCCAGCTCTATTGAAAAAACTTCGTACTGACAGGCTCGGAGACCAAAGTTCCCGTGGGCTGGTAGCCAGGGGAGGCTTCCAAGCAGTAAATTCATTTAGTCAATTACTCATTCACTCTATATGGATTTAATGCGCACCTACTATGCACCAGGTGCCTGAGCCAGGTTTCCGAGGAACCACCCACCCAGAACAAAAAAGGAAAAGAAAGGAAAGGAGGAGGAAGGCTGCTTGGAAAGGGAAGTGGCTCAGCTGTAGAGAGGATGAGAAGGTAGGAGGGGTGACCGGAAGTCTACGTCCATCCCTTTCTCCCTGAATTGGAGCTGTTGTTTCCAGGACCTCCTGTGAGAGCGCCAGTCAAAGACGAATCTCGGGAGCTCGTGCTCCTCATTTCCTGCATCCTTCTGGGAATCCTCCTCCTCGGCTCACTCGTCTCCATAGCTGTCATCCTCTTGAAAGTGAAGGGGAAATACGGTAGGTGCAAAGTTCTGGGAGCTACCGGAAAGGCCCAGGGCCAGGGAGGGAGCAGGTACAGCCATCCCAGAGGGACGTGAGCCTTGGCAGAACCCCAGAAGCAATGGCCACCCAGCCCTGACCCCAGGGACTTCTCCTGATGGGATGGATCTTCCCAGCATGCCTCACAGAAGTAGACGCACCAATGTGGGTCCCATGGGAAGGCCAGACTCGTGTGTGTGTGTGTGTGTGTGT
>NW_006192784.1:0-835 GCF_000334495.1 Tupaia belangeri chinensis | reverse complement strand
AAAAAAAAAAAATTCCTCCTCATGATATTGTGCTCTGGTGCTATGAGATTTGCCACTTGAAGAAACTGGAGAAAGACACAGAACTCTATGAGAATCTGCGTTATATCAAAATTCAAAGGTTGATTAAATGAGAGCTTTAGGCATAATAAAAATGTGATGAATACAAAAATCAGGACAGTGGTGACCACGAGGGGAGAAGAAGGGCTGTGAAACGAAACCAGAGGGACAAGCAGGGCCCAAACCCAAAGGAGTGGTAGTGCTGGATTTCCGAACCTGGATTGTAGAGTTGGCGTTATTCACCCTGTGTACGTCTTGTTTACACACTTGTCTGCCTCATAGATTTCACAATATATGTTCAGTTTTACTGAGGTGTCATGATGAATAAAACTTCTATACATTCAAGGTGTACAATGCAATTTTTGTTTTCAAATGTCTTTTTCTTTATTCATGATGATGGAGGGCATGCGTGTGCGCATGAGAGCGAGAGAGAGAAGAACGCCTTCTGCAGGGTCTGGTCATGCTGCCAGTCCCGTGCTCCCCTCCTCCAGCCTGTCAGATCCTGGGTATCACTCGTGTGCTTGGTGTGTTTCGGGTATGCCGGCCAGGCATTCCAACCCTGGTGGCCATCTGGGATCCAGCTACTGTTGAGCAGCGCCACGGAGCTGGCTCCAGTGTGCGTAGACATACACAGTGGAAAATGCCCAGCGCACTCGAATAATGAGCATTTCGGTCACCTCACATTGGTACCATGTGAGCACGCATGCGTGAGGTGAGAAAACGGCAGACCTACTCTGTTAGCAAATTTCCAGCACACAGTACATTATTGTCTTCACCC
>NW_006192783.1:0-835 GCF_000334495.1 Tupaia belangeri chinensis | reverse complement strand
AAAAAAAAAGAATCCAAAGGCCCTCTCAGGAGTCGCCTTCTCCAACACCCTTTATTTTGAAAACACAGAAACTTAGGTTCAGAAATAGTCAAAACACCCCAACCCGCACCCTCTCCCACCTCTAGAAAGTCACCAGCCAGTTAGGAACAGCACCGAGAGTCAACTCCTCCACCATGATCATTGCTTGGCCCTGTCTGCCAACATGATGGGACCCATGACTCCCTACAGTGCCCTGAGGGCAGAGCCACCTGGGCCCCTGGACCGCGGGCTCCCCGGGCAGGGCTCCCTGCACTGCCCTCCCCTGCACCCAGCAATGGGGTGCCACAGAGCCTGGGTCTAACTTCACACTGACACTTCTTCCCCCTCACAGATGTAGGAACCCCCTAAATGACATCGGTGACCTCTGCAGGCAGGAACCTCCTCCTGTATGGGATGTTTGGAACATTGCAAGTATTCTCACCCCTTAAAGGAAGGGGATTGCAAACCGGTGGAAGAAAGAGGTTTACAGGCCACGAAGGAAAATTCCGATATCTGCTATATCTGCTTCCTTCCCACCCGTCTTGGCAAGAGCTCAGTACACAGAGGAAGAGGTCTGGGGGTTCACGGGCAGGGCTTCAGAGGAGTCTGGGAACCAGAAATTAACACAAAATGTCTGGATGTGACCTGTGCTTTTTCTTCTAGGAAGAGGAGCTCTTGCTTTGATCAGATTCTCTAAAATGGTGGTTCTCAATACGTTTTTCCTAGAATAAAAACATTTTGTAGACACCCAAGGTTGACAAGTTATTTTCATTGAAATGATATTTAGGGCTCGCCCCATAGCACTGCACTTAAGCAC
>NW_006192782.1:0-835 GCF_000334495.1 Tupaia belangeri chinensis | reverse complement strand
TAATATTAAAATAGCTTATACATATTAACATAGTAATAAGGTAAATATGCATGTTCATGATGCATTTTACTAAATTGAGTTGTATCAATGGAATTTCTGCAGAGTAGGTAGAATCATATAAATTATATACTTATAAGACAAGATTGCTCTAAAAACACACAGCTCAAATTTAATAAGCTCTGAATTTATCAAGCTATATATTCATCAGATGCTTCATATTCAATAAATTTCTAAAATCAAAATCAGCAACCCAATTTTATGACAAAATTAAACATGAAAAACTTTCTACTACATTTTTAAGAGAGCAATTTTGAAAACGGCCCCAAACTTCAATATTTATATTATATCACAAAACAGAAAAACAAGTGGAACAGAATTACAGTGGGTAACTGCTCTCTGAGTCTCATGTAAGTGACTCAAGAATGGAAACTTTTTCTTTTTTTTTTTTTAATGTAGTGTTTGCCTTCAAGTTTCTTTGGATGTGCTTTGTGGTGCTTTTGATCTATGAATTTATTTCAAAACACCAAAAGGTATTTCCTAGGAATTGTCTCCCTGCTTTCATTTAGTACCTGTAGCAAAATTATAAATGCTTTAAAAGAGCATTGGCAATAGCACCACGAGAAAAATGAGCCTCAATTACTATTTTATGCTTTTCACAAACATCATTTCTGTGTTCACAGTTATGGAACAAGGGATGTGGCATCACGAGGTCAAAAAGAGAAGAATAAGCAATTCTTCTCCTTGAGGACTTTATAATCTAAATGTAACAAAGGCATTTATGAATTAGAAAGGTATTTTTTAATCAATGAAAACATGTAAGCAAGCATGCAGCAGA
>NW_006192781.1:0-835 GCF_000334495.1 Tupaia belangeri chinensis | reverse complement strand
AGAATTTCCACAGTGTGAATTTTGCTGATTGCATCTCTGGGTTAGAGTAAGTTCTTTTGTTCTCTGTAGTTCCTGTGAGTTGCTAATCGAATCTAGGGATCCGATCAGATTTAAGTTAAAAAATATATACATTTTTTGACAAGACTGTTTCATAGTATGTCTTCTGTTCTTCCATCAGGATGTACATAATATCTAGTTGTCTCTTCTCTGTGTTTGTTATTTTAGTCATTAATGAAGAAAACTAGGGCCATTAATTTATTATTAAATTAGTTCTCTATTTCTGTGTGACAGTATTGCCACAAACTTGTTTATAATAAAACACCTCCATATTCTACAGGGTCTGTGGGTCAAAAACTCAGGCAATCAGTTATCTGAGTTTTCTGCTTCCTAGTCTCTCAGAAGTCTACTAACAGGCATTGGCCAGGGCTGGGGTATCATCTGAGGCCTGCCTAGGGTAGCTCAATTTCAAGCTCACATGGCAGTGGGCACTATTCAGTTCTAAGGGGGTGTCTGACTGATGGCCTCAGTCCATGATGGCTGTTGGTCCGAGGCTGCCCCTGGTTGCTGGCTATATGAGCCTCTCCACATAGCAGCTTACTTCATCAAAGTCAGCAAGAAAGATGGTCCATAGGGAAAGTCTGCTAACAAGGATGGAAGTTAGGATTGTATGTTACATAAACATAGACATGGGGTCTGATTCTTTCTACTGTGTGTATTCTATGGTTCAAAGCAAGTCACAGTTACTGCCCCCGCTCAAGGGAAGAAATTGCACCAGGGGTGACTATCAGAGATCACAGTCATTTCTTAAGGTGCTGGACACTCCACATGGCTGACC
>NW_006192780.1:0-835 GCF_000334495.1 Tupaia belangeri chinensis | reverse complement strand
TTAAGCTGCTGGTTCCTACTCACAGTATTAAAGCATCATAGCTGTCTTTGTTTCTGCAAGAGCTGGGAAAAGAAAAATTTCCCTCTGTTTTACCATTAGTCATGTTTGGCCAGGTGGTTTCTCTGCCTTTAAGAGTCTTGTCTGTGAAAAGATAAGCATATATAGGCTTTTATTGGCTGTTCCTTGCTTGGATTATCTAAAAAGTTCAACACTTATTCTTGTACATGTACTTTCCTTTACAAAAAAGATTATAGTGTTGTCATATAAAATGGAGCTTACAGGGTTACTAACTGTGTCACTCAACTCTCACAGCCACTCTGAAGTCAAGTTCCTTTTCTCTGAAGTTTGATGTATTTTGCTACTGTGAGATATTATTACAAAAATAGCATTTTGTAAAATCCAAAGCAGGGCCCATCTGGTAGCAGGGAAGATTAATCTGTTTGAGAATGGTAAACATTATTGCATATTTTAAAATATGTAACTAGCACAGAACATTTGCCTCAGGCACTGGAGTGAGTTGATGGTTTTAGGATAAAGATTCAAATGAACCTTTTATCCCTTAAAAGTCTCTTAAACATGTTTTCCTCTCATGTGTAGTGAAACTTTAATTAATATTTTAAATCATCCACTAAAGAATAATACAAATTTAAGCTAAAAAAATTTATAAGCATTAGTAGAAAAGATAAAGCTTTAATAGTTACCTCTTTTTCAGAAGTTTACACATCATGATAGTAGTTTTGTATTACTAGCTTTATAAGTGGTAGACAAAATAGAATCCCATCAATGGCATTAATATTGAAGGTTTGTTTTTTTTTTAAGAGGCTTTTGCTATAGG
>NW_006192779.1:0-834 GCF_000334495.1 Tupaia belangeri chinensis | reverse complement strand
AACCACCATGCCACCTGCTGGTCTCCCAAATGAGATTCTAATTCCAGTGCCTTAAGACCTTCCCATTCTCCAAACTCCTACCCTGCAGCACAAGTGAGTAGGGAAACAGAGAAGGAAGAGCATGAATACTTGATGTTTTGTTCCTTCTAACAGGAAAGGGCATTAAGAAGGAGTGATGACCCAATTCTAGTGAAGCTCTGCTCCATTTGCTCCGTGTGACGAGGGGAAGTCAGTAAATTCCCAGGACTCTCAATTTTCCTTTCCATAAAAATGGAGAGAATTGGGCCTTCCTACTTCTTAGAGGATTGTGAGAGTGAAATGAAATAGCTCTTAAACCAGTGCTTCAAGGATATTCTTTACTATAGTTCTGCAAAAATAAAGGTAAGCATGCTAAGGTGGGGTGTTCCTAAAGATGTCTGTGCTCCCTGGGGAGAAGTGAAGAGGTCGGATTCCCTGTGTGCAACTCCACTCTGCCACTTAACAGACCCATAGCCTCAGGCAAGCTGCTGAACTCTCTATGCCTCCACTGTCACATCTGTAAATTAGGAATAGCAGTACCCACTTCACCGGGCTGTTTTTATGATTAAATTAGACAAATTTATGTGAATATTTAGAACACTGGCCCTGAATAGGCATTAACTGCATGTTCATTAATGTAATTGCAGTTCAGATGTAACAGAGAGAGGGATGGAAGCAGTAAGGAGCCCTGAGACACACAAGACCACGCTCTGACTCCTTCTGAGTGGTTATCCTGTCTAGAAGCATCACTTTCACAGGGTCACTGAGATGATGTGCCATAGTGAATTGTTGTGCTAGCTCTTGCAACTCTGCATG
>NW_006192778.1:0-834 GCF_000334495.1 Tupaia belangeri chinensis | reverse complement strand
CAGCTTGAAAAACATGTTGGGCACATGTGCGGGTATGTCCTAAATTCCAATGAGATGGAGAAATGAGGAGACATTGTAGCATGGCACACCCCATTGGACGATGGTTTCTTCCCCTCTCTCTCTCTCTCTTTTCCTCTGGCAATTAAAAAAGAAAAAGGACTACGAGCTGTAACTCGGGTGCTCTCTGACTCTCTGTCACTGGGATGGCTGACTACCATGTCATGAGGACAGGCAGACAGCCTACAGAGAGGCCACTTGGCAAGGGACTGAGGCCTACCAGTGAAATCCAGAGAGAACCTGGAAGTGGATACTCTGACCTGACTGAGCCTTCCGATGACGGCAGCCCTGGATGACAGCTTTCTGAAAGCTTGCAAGAGATCCAGAGGCAGGGGACACAGCTGAACTGTGGGAAGAGTTCTGAACCACAAAAACTGTCAAAAAATAAATGTTGTTTCAAGCTACAACATGTCGGGGAATTTTGTTACACAGCGATAGACAGATAATTTAGCCACTTGTTTTTTTCTCTTGCTTCCATGGTTTGAATCATTTTCATGACTGTGTGCTCTTAGAATCCATCTGGTTACATTTTTATTCCAAGCTAAATTACTTATAGTTTGTAATTCAAGGCAGGTTATCCAGCTTCTCTGAGCCTCAATTTCCTCATCTGTAAAAATGGAGTGGGGACATAGCTTAGTGGTAAAGGGAGCCAAACCCCACAAGACTGACCACAGTTTGAATCCTGATCCTGGCAGATGGAAACACATGCCAGGAATGTGTGCATACATGCCCCCAAATCCAACTGCGATGGAGAAATAGGTTAAGGAACTGCAGCGT
>NW_006192777.1:0-834 GCF_000334495.1 Tupaia belangeri chinensis | reverse complement strand
TTTTTTAAAAAGCTTATTATTTTGAAAGAGAGAGAGAGGCAGCCACCCCAGATAGAGTCTTCGTGCCATCATCCACCCCAGCCTCAGCCAGCCAGGATTCTGCTCACAGAGGCATGGCCAGCATGCACAAAGAGGCTTCAGGACACAGACCTGGGGCCTCATCATGTGCCTCCAGCATCCCAGAGGGTTGCATACTGCGGTGCCACTGACTGGCATGTATTTATTTATTAACTGACAAAATAAAGAAATATTTATCATGGACTATATGTTGTTTTGAAATATGTACATGTTGGAGAATGGCTAAATTGAGCTGATTAACCTATGGATTAATCGCATACTTGACGATTTTTTTTCAGGTGAGAACTTGTGCTCTTCTTTCCCCACATCCTTTTACAATAATATCTTTGCATAACTCATTTGCCAACATCTTCCAGAAGGAATTCTTCCAGGGTAGTTGTTGGTAGGAGGTACTGTGGAGAGAGCTCTGGAGCTGCCCTCCAGACCATCTGGATTCTCCATCTGACGTGTGAGTGGGTCTCGTCCTTTGACCTTCTCGTTTCCTCAGCCTCAGCTCTGCACCAAAAGGCAGCCACAGTATGGGATCTCCTCCCCCACTGCAGTCCACAGTCTTTTCCTGACAAACGTGGCTTTTCTGCTTGACTCTGGCATGGGTCATCATCCTGGCTTTCTCCCAACCAAGCCAACTCAGGAGCCTCACTGCCGTCCAGTGCTCCCACTTTCTGTTGGTACTGACGAGCTTCATTGGCTTTGCCATTCAAAATGTGCCCATATCCTGTGGGCTGGCCCAATAGCCTGGTAGTTAAGGGAGCCAGA
>NW_006192776.1:0-834 GCF_000334495.1 Tupaia belangeri chinensis | reverse complement strand
GTAAAGATGGCCCACATGGGAAGGTCCCAGGTCTGCATCCAGAGACCCCTCTGGGCACACCAGGCAAAGGAGTGCCCATCCAGGGCCACTGAGGCTGGGGCTGGATTGCAGGCTCGGGGTCTTGTTGGGGGTGCTGTCTTTCTGTGTCTCTCTTGCTTGTTCTCTTTCTTTCGTATGGGAGAAATAAATTAATGAATGTATTTGTTTGTTTGTTTACTTACTTATTTATTTATTTATTTTAAATAAAAGAACATAGGTTCATGAACCAGAAAGTCTGGAGAAAGGTTTGTGCTCTATTGTCATTATGTGTTAATTTAGGGAGATAACCTTCTGGGAAGTTTTAGCTTCTCATCTGTAAAATAGGTTTATTAAGACTTTTCTCACTTTATTTTTGTGCATAATTAGTGGGTGAAAAACTAATAGAAATTCTGGCATGTGGGAAGTACTTAATGTTCTTTCCCTTTTCGTTTCTAAACCTATTGTAACTCTAGCTTTGGCCGTTTTTTCCTCAATGGATCAAACTGATTAAATGCTTTGAAATCTTTATGACACGGACTTTATCTGCCTTTTGCTCAACAGTTAAGTGTCTCTTATTTATGTGTAAAATAAAGCAGAGAGCAGGTTTGAATGCATTTTTAATAATGTATAATCCCAGTAGTAGTAATTACTTTGGTCTTTGCTGAATAATTTCATACAGATCAAGGAAGATAAAGAAACATTGGACATATTATGTACCCCAATTATCTTGTCAAAAATTTAAAAAATTAGAATTTTTAATAGTCCTACCAGTTTTTGAAAATTCTGCAGGAAAAAAATTGCTTTTTTTTTTTTTTT
>NW_006192775.1:0-834 GCF_000334495.1 Tupaia belangeri chinensis | reverse complement strand
TGCCCCTAGAAGGCCCGTGTCATATCCTCGAAAGTCCTGCCCCGGTTCCAGGGATGCAGGTGGACAAAGCCAGTGAAGACAGCAGAAACAGACTCCTACATCCAATGCCACTGGAGGAAGAGCACTCCGGCCACACGCTGGAGGTCCAGGTGGGACAACCAACCACTGCCACCACAGATAGGCAGGGCCCCGGGCTGAAGAGTTCAGCCACAATAAACCAGGGAACGGGGCCTGGTCCAATTTCGAAGAAGGCCGCAAAGATGAAGATAGCCCCCCGCCAAGCAAAAATCCAAGTTAACCCTGTCATACACATCCTTGATAACCAAGAAATACTCGTGAGGATGGGACACAAAGCCATGCCTCCAAGGCCTGACAGATGTAGGGACCTCCCCTGTCATCTCCACCAGAAACGTGCCTCGTAGGGAGGAGCAGGCTCGGGGGCTCGAAATCAGGAGTCCCATTTGGGGCATATTAAATTTGAGATTTATTTCTTTCCTTTTTTAAAATTTCTCCCATAACAGAGACACAGAATCACTCCAACCGAGTTTTCACACCCGTCTCCAGCCCCAACCCGGGTCACGGACACACGGAAGCCCTGCATGTCCAGGGAGGCCCTGTGATGTGAACCCTAGACCTCGCCCACGTGGGTCCAGTGGTGTTACTGCTGCAGCTGTGTAGCCCCAAATTTGACGTGTCCATCAGATCTCCAACTAGCCATAGCCGTAAGCAACTGACCATCGCCAAGACTAAGATTCAGCCTCTAGATGACTAGGAAAGACCACGCACAGAAAACTAAACAGAGGAGGGGCTAGCAGTTGGCGTGATGGCTATGTC
>NW_006192774.1:0-834 GCF_000334495.1 Tupaia belangeri chinensis | reverse complement strand
GCTGTCCTAACCTCCATGCCACCTACCAGTCCCCTTCCTGATAATTTTTAACTAAAACTGATTAATAATGACATAGCTAATAAAATAAACTCAAAAAGAAGGGAAATAAAATAATGAATACATATAATTAATTAAAAATATACAACATTTGATTGTAACATTTTAAAATTCGCTATGTTTAAGTATCAAACTATCAGTCACATTGACATTCATTCGGTAAGGCCAAAGAATGTATTACTCTGCCTATGTGGAAAAATGCCAAAAACTATTTTAATAAAATAATTACATATGATATTCCATGTAGGAACTGGCTCAATATAGCTGAAAATTTGTCTACTGTAATAAAAAAAAAAAAGAGGCATATAATAAACCCATCCTCAGAAAATGAAATTAGGAATATTTCCTAGCCCCCACAGCGTGTTACTATGTGTTGTCATTTCAAAAATAATCTTCAATATTTATATAGAGCGAAGGAATGCCTTCCCCAAACAAACATCCAACACTAGTTTTGTGTAATACTGATGCATATAAAGAAATGACAAATAAATAATTAAGGTTTAGGGAGGCTGTTGCTGGCTTCAAATATTTTGAAACATTTTGACTAGTTGTCAAAAGCTAGCAACAATTTTATTCATTGAGACGACAGTGGAAAAGATGTTTGGTAGGAATAACTAGAAAAAAGAAAAGGAAGTACAATGGTCAGTCACAATCTTGTCAGAATTGTCTCAAGTTCACACATACTTCAGGAAGAATAGTACACGGTACCTCTCAGGCAAAACCCAGACTAAAATCGAGACTAATTTTTTTTTTTTTTAAATAGCAAGGTCAGAGGCA
>NW_006192773.1:0-834 GCF_000334495.1 Tupaia belangeri chinensis | reverse complement strand
GAATTTGATACCACCTGCCAAAGGATTGCCAGAAAGAAGCGACCAGCCAAATAAAATCCCATGCGTGCATGTATCTATACCTAGTCTCAGCTGTGTTGTGCTTTGAGGACTGCCCCCAAAGCAGTGTTTTCTAAAGAGACAGCTAGAAAGGAACCTGGAAGTAAGCCTTTCATTTCCTTCCCTGGGCATAAATAGCTCCACCTGTGCCAACTGAAGAAAGCAGGAGGGCAGCACTGAGTGTGCTTTTCTTCAATAGCTACCCAACAGCTGCTTGTTTTTCGCTGACAGCCACTGGAGGCAGCCTGCGAGTAATGCACCTGCAAATCTGTAATTGATGATGACTTACATTATGAAAATGAGCATATTCAGACATTCGTCCTCACAAGGAAAGAGTAAACAGCCAAATATGAAACAAGTCCGTCTTTCTGATGCCAAGACTTTGATGCTGGTTTCTTGGGCAGGCAAATGCTTCTTTTTATACACAAGCCCTAGCTGGATACTACCTCTATTGACAAAACATGGGCATTTTGTGTTCATTTTCTATCTGAACCTTGGAATTACCAATGAAATCCTTCACTTTCTTTGGTAACTGTCATCATATAAAACATTTGCTAGAAGAGTGCGGCAGAGAGAGGGAGACAGAGGTAAATAAAAAAGACAAAAAAAGTAAGCAAAATTGGGGAAAAAAACAACTGATGCCCCCCTACCACAACCGGCAAAGGAAGTTTCACAATAATAAGAGGAACTAAAAGCAATTTCAGTATCTTCTGGGAATTCTTTAAAATGGATATCTTTTTGTTTTTCTGATATAATCCACAGTGCCTAAATATTTAC
>NW_006192772.1:0-834 GCF_000334495.1 Tupaia belangeri chinensis | reverse complement strand
GAGGAGGTCACGTGCCAATGCCCTCAACCACAGTAGGCACTTCCATGAGGTCCCAGTCCCTATCCTGACAAATGAACTCCAGACCCACAGGGCCCTCCGTGTTTCATAAACGCCCCGCAATACAGCACTGCTGTGGCAAGTTCGTGCCACGGCCCAGCCACATACTTACTACCTGCAAGGGGCTTTCAGACATTAACCTGCCTGTGCTGAGCTGTCCCCCGCTCCCCAGGGCCCCAGAAACTACCTTCCTCTTTTCCCACCCGTCAGTGCCCGTCCACCCTCCCGCTCCACACTCACTTAGTCTGCAGGTTTGCTATTGTTGTCCTCCCAAAACTGTAAGGGTCTTTGTCTGCAGAGAAGCACAGATACTGAGTCACAACAGGGAACAGAGAGGGGACAGTCAGCCTTGGCTTGTGAGCTCTGGGGAGGAGCACAGACTCCTGGCCCTACCAGAAGACAAAGCCGTCTGCCCAGTCTTTTCAGAGCTGCACCAACCAAGGCCTCCGCTACTCCGAGATGCTCCCTGCCGACTTCTCAACCTACAGTTCACCTTACATCAAGGTTGTTTGTTTGAGATGCTCTGAGAAAACTAGAAACTTCCCGAGCGGTTGCCAGAACCAAGGCTGGGGATCGCTGGGCATCTAAGTAAACTTGTGACGGCATTTTGAACACTGGGTTCCTGCAGCTGCTCTGGAGACAAGGCCATGCTCTGATTTTGACTGAGCCTCACATCCTCTGGGCCAGTAGTTGTGACCCTAATCTGGGTGGGGAGGAAAGTTTAAAATACTCTCTGAAAGCCCCTGATTCTGTAAGTCTTGGGATTTTTTTTTTTTT
>NW_006192771.1:0-834 GCF_000334495.1 Tupaia belangeri chinensis | reverse complement strand
AGGCTCCTATGAGTGTGTTCCTACCTACAGCCCCTGGCTGAGTTTCCCCTGCTAGAATGTTCTATTCTTCCTGTGTAATGTTCTATTCTTTTTTACTCTATTCTAAATCCTCCAAATCTCTTGCACTTACTGCAGAAAGCAATTCTAAGCCTTTTAAGCAATGCTAATACTCTCACCCCATGGATATTACTCACAATAGTGCTAGAAAATATTGTTATATGTTAATCACATTTATAATATTAGTACTGATTTATAATTAATCTGGAAAGTGGAAATAATAATATAACTGGTTTTGGTAAATTAAAATTTCACTCTCTTTTATTTTTTTTTTTTTAAAGTGGATGTAAAATGGGATGCCACATTGAGAATATAATTACATTCCTTCATTTCCAGCAAGAAAACTATTTGGGGCAAGGATACCTTCCAAACCTGCTGATGGCTTGATCTTGACTCACTGCCTTCAGAACTCAGGCTTTCTTCTAGATCAGTTCAGCCTCCGACACCTTCATGACTTTAGCTTTGAACTATCCTCTTGACTTATTTTGTTCTTTCTTCGTGTCCTGCTCAAATCATCCTAACCTCTGACCTCATGAGTCAGTTATAGCTCCCTTCAATTTTCTATCAAAGGTTAGTGCTGCTCTAAACTTTCGTTTTCCTTCTCAATCACAACTCCATTTCTTTTCACTAACTGTGCAACCATTAAGAAAAGATGCCACCTGTTCACACCAGCACCCAAGACTCCAGATGTCTGCATAGGCTCATATGGTGGCAACTTCTCCAGATAGAATCAAAAATAACGTTCTATCAGAAGTCATCTGATTCCTTGGGAACCAG
>NW_006192770.1:0-834 GCF_000334495.1 Tupaia belangeri chinensis | reverse complement strand
TTTTTCAAGCTACTGGGGTGGGGATTTGAACCCCAGTCAGCCATGTGGTATCCAACTACCGAGGTACACGACTTAACCACTGTTATATGGGGCCAACCTCATGTTTTGTTTTTGTTTTGATGTTTATTTTTAAAGAAATGGGAACTCCTAGAACATGTGTGTGTGCTGATGGGAAAGACCCCGTAGATGTCTGGGGACGTTACGATAGTAAGCTAATTTTGTCAGAAAGATCTTGAAAAGGCAGAAGGGAGGGAGCCAGTGTCATTGTGCTCTGGATCCCATCCCATCTTGTCTTGTCAAGAACTTTCTCATGGTTTTAGATGGCAAGTGGGACTGTGGGCAGGCAGGTGGGGATAGATGCAGGTAGGCTGGGAGTTTGGGGGATGGGAAAATGAAGGGACTCCTTCCAATGTTTTCTATTTTCTCAGTATAATATAGCTGGGGACAGGTGGCAGTGGAGGAGAGGGAAAATAGCGGTGAACGTAGCAGGGAAGTGTGGGGAGGATGCGGCGTGGGGTGCCATCGGAGGACTCTTAGTTGGAGTGAGATCAGCCAGCAGGGTGTGCGTGTCTCTCCTGCCACATTCAGTCACTTGGGTGTGGGCGCAGATGAGGCAGATGGTTAAGATAACGGCCTTGGGCAACCCGAATTTGACCAAGAGGATGCTTCTGTCCTGTGACAGCGCGAGGACTCAGGTGTAGGACAGCATTTTCCTGCTTCCTGGGCCCAGGGCATCAACACTCCTGCCAGTCCCTGAGGATCGAGGACTCTCCGCAGAGACATCTGTCCCCTGCCGCCAGCCCCCGGCTTACAGGTGCCATCCTCCCCTGTGTC
>NW_006192769.1:0-834 GCF_000334495.1 Tupaia belangeri chinensis | reverse complement strand
ATGATGTTCCCTGGAGGACCGACCCTAAAGCGCTTACTCAAGCACTTGGTTCTGAGCTGAGATGACCGACTCGCCTCCTCGTCCCTCCTGCCCCTTCCTCTGGGATACCAAATAAAGGGAAGAGTTCACATCTCCTGGACGGTGTTTGCAGAAAATGTCCTGCACCCTTTCCTCAGGATGTATTTAGTGCATCCTAATCTCGAGAAAGATTAACTCCCTGAACTTTAAGGTTAGAAATAATTAGACAAGAAAATCCCTTCTCTGGATTTCGTGTAACTGTCAAAATGATGAGTGGTGGAAAAATCGCTTCAGGTCAGACTTCTCACTCTCCCTGAACCTTTGCACTGCATTGTTGACAGAAAGAATATAACATCTCTGTGGCATGATAAGGTGAGTGTTGCTATTTCTGTCTTCTGACTGTTTATTATGATTTACTGTATCATAAGCAAAGGCCCAGATAGACAGCTGCAGAGCCTAAGTGGACGCAATAATTACTCGGGACTGTTCAACACCCTCACCCTCTCATTCACCTCTCCTTTGCTGTAGGAAACACCTCCTGTCGTCTTGGCAAACACATTTTGGCAAAAATGATTTTAACTAATAAACCTTGGCAACAATAGATAGCTTTTTTATATCCTATTTTAATTGCAGTAGAGGTTCTCTATACAAAAAAACAACATTTAATTTTCATGTTCTGAAAATCAAAGGTATCTCAGAACTGTTTTTTCTTTTTCTCTTTTGAAAAACATTTATTTCATTGTTTATTGTTATTATTATTTATTAATTTAATTTGCTACAAAGCATGTGTGTTTACCACAAACACACACACACACA
>NW_006192768.1:0-834 GCF_000334495.1 Tupaia belangeri chinensis | reverse complement strand
TAACTTCAAAGCACGCGTCTGGCATCAGAGTAGGTTTTGTTCACTGGCTGAAGCCTGCCATAAATTGAGGCTTTCAGTGTCTCTGCTTTACTGGCTCTTAACAAAACTTTTGAGATCTTCAAGAAAAGTAATATACTCTTGGTGCTCTAGGGCCGTGCTGAGTTCCACCAACTCATCTGCAAAAGTATTGTCTACTCCTCGGTCCGCAAGGAAATCCATTAGGTGGTCGTACAAAGCCTGCAAAGAAAAAATTTACTAATTTTTGAAGTCTGTAATTATAATGCTTATTGACTAAAATGCTTTTGCCCTTGAACTAGGACCCTTCCTTTGCAACACCAAGAGCACCATCTTTTTAAGTACTCACCCAGTCCAGGGAATCTGTGTTGAGTGTATAATTAGTGTCCTTCCATTCAGACTCGCCACTGGTTTG
Source organism: Tupaia belangeri chinensis (assembly GCF_000334495.1). Classification (NCBI taxonomy): domain Eukaryota; kingdom Metazoa; phylum Chordata; class Mammalia; order Scandentia; family Tupaiidae; genus Tupaia; species Tupaia belangeri. Next base: position 404 of record NW_006192768.1, on the reverse strand, counting down.
GAAGCTAACTTCCCTGATGGAGAAAATGTCACTTTCAGCCTCCTCTTCTTGTCCAACCTGAGGGGGAAAAAACAGTACCTGGGGGAACTGAAGGGTTTTCCAGGGCAAAACAGACTCATGCAAAGAAAAGGGCTTATTTACACCTTGACACACACCTGGTTGTAATGGTGTTTCCCCCTCCCCCCAACTCTTCCCCTGCTTTGTTGGTTTAAGCCAGAAAAGTCTTGTCAGGTTATCTGAAAAAAGAGACCAGGAAGGTCTCTGGTACCTTGTCCTTAGGGATGCCAATGGGCTAGCACTGTATCCCACATACCTCGTCCTCTGGATAGTGACAGTCCAGCACAAGGGCTTTTTTGCCATCATTCTTTATAACTTCAACCACAAAATTGGGAGTTGATGTCAAT
>NW_006192767.1:0-833 GCF_000334495.1 Tupaia belangeri chinensis | reverse complement strand
GCCTGGATCACAGGCCGATAAGTGCACACCTGGTGCCCACAGGTCCACCTGGAATCTGAGGGCCCATATTCCATATGGCTCCCAGCATTGCAGAATATTGCAGCAGCACTGTGCCACCACAGCTGGGCTGCATTTCTTTGTTTCCTCTGTTTTTTGTTTTAGCTATCAAGTGTAAGTGTCTTTCTAAGCAGCTGAGAGAATATAAAGTGTGCAAAGACACTGACAGTCTTCCACATTCCTGATGCCACATTGATAGCATCCTTGTAAAGCAGGTTTTTGCGTGAGGAACATGAAAGATTTATGCTGTTAAAAGAAACAGGTGCCAGACAACATCAATGCAGGGCATCCCTGATTCCACCCCCGAGAGAGAAATAGAGCATTCTCTTCTTCGTTCTGTGAAAGCTCTGTTGGCCTTAGTAAACCAGTGGAAAGTGACAATGATGGATTCACCCTGACAACAGGCCAGGGGGAGCATTACTGCTCTCACAGGTGGATGTGCATTGTGTGTTGGAGGACAAGAAGTCCAGGTCTGATCTGGAGGCATAACAGCCAAGTGATGGCTAATTACCAATTTTAATATGATAGCCACATCTAACTCAGAAACATATATAACTACCTTCAGGGTTTTAAGGAAATGAATGAGATGTGCAGTTCTCAAAAATAGGATCTGTTATACATAAAGAGGGAAAATAATTTAGAAATTGCATAAAAATAATGTCATAGGATAGGGAAGCCCATAAAATTCTAATGATCAAGTTTGAAGAAATGGAGATTAAGATGGAACAAATTGATGGTTATAAAAATAAATGGATAGAGGCCAATGGATGACGTAG
>NW_006192766.1:0-833 GCF_000334495.1 Tupaia belangeri chinensis | reverse complement strand
AACAAAAATCTCTCTCTTAAAAAAAAAAAGTAGCGGCTCTGTCATATATATTACTTTCTCTGAATCTTATGCTTCACCAGTATGCAGAATTCTTGTCTCTTTTCTGCATACTATATCGGGTAGTTTACGGGACTCTCAACGACCAGATTCTTTGAAATGTAGTGAATGTTGCTCATTTGGTCACTTGAGAAGTATTCATTAAATATTTGCTATGTTCCTGGCCCTGTTCCAGGCCCTGGAACACAACAGTGGACAAAATAGACAAAGACCTTGCTTTCAAAGGGCTTCAAAAATTCTAGTTATTGAGGTCTTGGTTGGAGGGGTACAGAGGGGTATATTGACAATGAAACCAAGAACATATCAGCTGGTGCTGTGAAGAAAAAGAAAGTCGTGTCAGAGATGGGGGTGATGCAGTTTAAACACAGCGGCCAGGAAGGGCCTCTCTAGTAAGATGGTATGTGTGTAGAGGTGAGGAGAATTCTGACATTAAGGAAGTAAATGACAACATTTTTCTTTTGCTTGTAAAGTTAATCCTGTGATAATGTGCTTCTTTTACACTTTTCTATAGAAGAGTAAATGGACATACTTTTAAAATGTAAAGGGAAAAGTCACTTTAAAAAAAAATATAGCACTATTTCGTAAAGTATTAAAGCAAAAAAGAAAAAAAGAACTGAGTTAAGTGTTTGTTTTGGACTTGGTATACCAAGAAATGAGCCAGCTTTTCACAAAACATGTGCTATTTACTGCTTCTTCTTCTGCCGGGGTATTGACCCAGAAAGCATCTTTAAAGGTGTTGCTTATTGATTGATTGATTGAGACATTCTTGCTATAGG
>NW_006192765.1:0-833 GCF_000334495.1 Tupaia belangeri chinensis | reverse complement strand
TAAATATTTAGGAAAACTGTTTAAAGAGAATTAATTAGAAGAGGGTAGCTTCCATAAAAGTTTTAATTTCTTTACCTAGTGTTTAGGTTGGCATCCTCATTCTCTCATTTCTTCTGAAAGTCTATCAGAGTTATTGAAGATGCTTCCAGAATTCTTAGCAGTAGTCTCTTTCTTCCCAGGACCTGTTTCCTTAACTTTTCACTGAATAATAGCAGGGAAAGAAAAAAAATTCTCTTTAGATATCCTCCAAGAATAACAGTAATATAGTATTAAAGGATATTACTGGGTGAGCTTTGATGGAGTTTGACTCTGCAAAGACTGTGAGGGATGGTCATCTTGTTCTATCTGAAGAAAGGGGACAGTAGGTGTGCTGGAAACCCTGCAGTGGAGCCAAGTCTGCCAATCCAATCCTGCAAAGGGGCACCTGGCGCTGAGGGTGTGTGCTGGGCTGCTGCACGGGGGAGTTAGCGTACAAACTCTGTGGCATATTCCTAGGAGCTGGGTGCCAGGTGAGTGTGTAATTTCAAATGGGCACTCTGGCTTTACCTTTGTTGTGATGGCCAGCGATCTTCTAGAATGACTATGGGGAGGGGTGCCCACCTGTGGCCTCAGGAGCCTTTCTGTTGAGGAATGTGTCTGCCATGTGGATGGCATCCTCTGGTGGGCAGGCCCTCCTTTCGGGGTCATTACAACCTGTAATCTTATTGCTGGGTTTCCCTAGGCAGGCCAGGCAACAGTTCGAACTCGAGTGCTGACAAGGTGGTGTGCTCACCTCATCAGCATTCCTGTGATACTAGCTGGAGTTCTAGAGAAGAGCTGACTCTCCCCTTTCT
>NW_006192764.1:0-833 GCF_000334495.1 Tupaia belangeri chinensis | reverse complement strand
CCCTCTCTCTGCCGAGCACACACACTTGTCACAAACACTTCAACAAAGGGCAAAGAAAGGGGGCAGGGAAGAGGGATGGCGTTTGGCTGTGCAAGGAGGGTCAAGGCCTGAGTGTGCTATGGGCAAGATGTGCACTGGAACATTCTGGAAGGACGCTCGAACAGCAGCAGGGCCAACTGAGCAAGGGCACCCTCTGCCCCTGGGCTCTCCTTCTCAGAGGCTTCCTTCTCACACATGCACCTTCCTGCTCTGCCCTGGTCTCCACAGCAAGGACGTGGCCCTGGCCTGAGGCGCTCAGAGCTGGACGAGTACCAGGAGCCAGCCAGGAGCAGGGCCACCAGTGCCACTGCCAACCCCCACGCCTGGGGGCCAGGCCCCGAGCAGCACACTCGCAGGTAGCAAGCAGCTCGTGGTCCCCATTGTACTCACGGGCAACCAAGGCTCGGAGGGGCTACTGCCAACCAGGGCCAGAGAGCAGAGAAGGCATGGCTGGGTACGCCTGGCCTCTACAGGTGACGAAACAGGCCCAACCCTGGACAGAAGTAAACCCACCACTCGGAGCCAGTACTCTACCTAACCGCTGTAGCAGGAGACACGGTGGGCATGAAATTCGTGGCACATGATTTAAAACAAGCAGGGTGATGGCACAGACCCCTCCCCCCCGAAAGGAGACTGGGAGCAGCCTAGGGCCGAGGTGGGCTTGGAGCCTTACAGGAGAGGGCTGGACCTGGGCTACCCACAGGCTGAAGGGGCAGTGGCTCCAGCAGGTGAGCCCTGGGAGCTCCCGGCCCAGCTCGGCTCCAGGCCTGGGGAGGTGCCCACCATCCAGCCTT
>NW_006192763.1:0-833 GCF_000334495.1 Tupaia belangeri chinensis | reverse complement strand
GTCTCTCTCTGGCCCCACCTCCCAGGGACAGTGCCTGGGATCCCTGAGCAGAGGTGGGGATACTTCCCACCATAGCCAGCCCTGGACACGGAGGCATCTGCTCTTGCTTGTGTGGGGAGCCCCTGGCATGGGAACCCCATGGTAGGCTTTTTAGTCCTTTCCTGGGCACACCTTTCCTCTGGCTACTGAGGGTCAAGACTGGAGAGGAGCCTTGCACGGCCTCTGCTCGGTCCTCTCGGCCATCATGCTCTTGAGGCAGCAGGGCAGGAGCTTCTGCAGGGCTTGCCCCGGGGCTGGTGGTTCACCTGCTCCCTGTCCGTTCCAGCCAGACTGGCCATACCACTGTCCATGGGAGTTTCAGGGAGGATACTGCTAAGGCTGCCTGGTCCCAGAGTCCCACCCAGGAACTCTGGGGGCACGTGGACTACCTGGCAGGAAGCATAGAGGTGCAACTTCTGAGCCTGCGCCCATCAGAGCCGGGTGCAGGTGAGGTGGGATGGTCAGGACCTGCTGCTTGCCCTCCAGGTGGTCCCCTGGCAGGAGTGAGGAGGGTATGGGTGCAAGTGCCAGTCAGGCACACACTTGTGGGTCTGTATCTATTGGCGGCTGGGGCACTTTGGGACAGGCAAACAGAATACCCCAGAAATAAACTTGGCCCATGGTTGCGACAGTTCTGGGGATGAAGGGAGCCAGTGTTTCCTGCGGGCCGCTATGTGTGAGGCTCTGTGCTGGGCGGGAGTGTGCGGACTGCGGTGAGGACAGGAGGCTGGGAAAGGCCATGCAGTTCCCCTCCTGCCTTCATTAAACTAAGCAGTACCCCAGGAGGTGCCCAG
>NW_006192762.1:0-833 GCF_000334495.1 Tupaia belangeri chinensis | reverse complement strand
TGTAACCAACCATGGTTGGCTTTGTGTAAGTTAATGTAGGTCTGAGGTGGTGCAAACAAGGTGGATGCCAACATGTGGGAGCTGAGGCCACCTGGGAGACCTGCATTCGGTTCCTGGCCACCCTAAACAGGCGTGGGGTCCACGCCTTGGTCCTTGCTAACTGGGAGGCTGGGTCAGGAGGATGGAGACATGGTGAGACCCTGATAAAAATACCTCTCTCCTTGCTTCCCTCCCATAGTCTCTTACAAAAAAGTGTGTGTGAGGGGGGAGGATATAGATAAAGACAAGGTCTCACTTCACACCCTGCTGGGCTCCATTGGTTCAGGAGCCTTATACTCTCCTTCTGAGCTTCCCTGGTACACAGAGCCCAAGGGGAAGAGCTAGGGAGCAATGGAAACAGCAGGTGGAGACGTGTCCCTCTCCCAGGCTGGCCAGGCCTCCCTCCTCCGACACCCCAGGCAGGCAGATCCAGACCAGTCAGTCCCACAGTCTCATACCCACCCCTTGCCTGCTGTCTCTTCTTTGTACCCCAGTAGCAGGTGGTTCTCTCAGCCTGCAGGCCCTCTGGCACGGGCACTCAGTTAGACTGTGTTGCTTCACTGGCATTTGCACAAGCCTCACTCAGAATGCACTGAGCCTTCCTCCAGGCAGCACCTCCACCCACCTTCAGCTCCCCTCAGTAATTAGCATGGCGTCGGCTAGCTGAGGTGCTCAGAACGTCCATCGTCAACCCTCCGCCTCACCTCTCCCATCATCTACTCGTATCACCCTCCTCTGTGGAGTTTACCTCGGTGTAGAAAGGCATCTAGTCGCTGATAGAATCATCTAGGCCT
>NW_006192761.1:0-833 GCF_000334495.1 Tupaia belangeri chinensis | reverse complement strand
AGTAACACTGTCTCATTAATTCAAATGTTATACTAGATTTCAAATCAGTTCATTATTTTTTGCCTTCTTCAAGTCTGAGTGGATTCCCCGCCTTGGTCCCTAGACTAACTCCCTCTAGATTTGCCCTCCTCTTCATGACAGCACTGAAAAACATTTTCTTTAAAATATTACACTAAAGAACTCTGTACATATTTATTCTTTGTTTGAAACTCCACTCTCTCAGCCTTCAATTTTCATCTAGTTGTTACTAGTCCTGTAAGAATGATCAAACCTCACAGCTCTAAGAAGCTTTTCCAGATTCACTGTCATCCCACAATACCCTTCTTCAAATACATTGTGATGTAATTGTTGGTTACTGTCTCTCTGTCAACACTCTAACATGACAGGTGAAGCATAAAGCATATTGAAATGAATATGTTTGTGTCCTAAGTGCCTAACACAGGATAAAGCAATATTAGATTAACCGAACTGAAGAGACACTCAAGCCCCCTAATCAATACAACTTCTCTGGCAGGTCTACTTCTGGACTCTTCTGCTTCATCATCAGATTAAATTTCTCCTTAAGGTTTTTCCTTGGTCCTATGAATATAGGTTTTCCTATTCTGCCAAACATTCTATATGACATTATTTTATTTCTCTCTCTCTCTGTGTGATCAAATTTCTAGAAGAAAAAAGCATTAGTTAATGCCATGGGAAACAAAAATGTTTTGGGGAAAAATAATTAACAAACTCACTCAGCAGTAAATAGCATTTACATAGTTATAATAGTGTAAATATCATATATTAATCATGCAAAAGGACACTACCAAAACCAAGAGGGGTGGGAAAACATG
>NW_006192760.1:0-833 GCF_000334495.1 Tupaia belangeri chinensis | reverse complement strand
GGAGCCCAGCACCTTAACCACTATGCCACTTTTTGGCCCCTGAAGTGTAAATCTTGTCACAGTCTCCCCAGGCTAAAGCCTTCTGATGCTTATTTTATCTCTAGGCCCTTGTTCTTGCTGGTTCCTCACTTCGAAACATTCTTTGCTTACTCTTCACCTTGCTACCTCTTTTTTATTCTTAAGGTCTCAGATCAGAGATCACTTGTTTCAGAAAGTATTAACTTAATCATTATGTGCTCTTCTATGTCCCCAGAGCACCATGTACTGCCTTTAACTTTCTTATAATCCTGTTTTCCATGTTATACTGGAATTCCTTGAACTGTGATCCTTGTGAAGGCAGGGATTTAGGATTTTGCATTTTTATATCCTAAACATCCAGTACAGTAATTGACTCAAAGATACTCTGAAAAATGTTGAAAATTTGGTAAAAATGATATTACTTTGAGATCTTAAGAAAAATCAAGGAAGATTATATGGCCCATTGGGGGTTAAATCTTAATTACATGTCCTCCTAAAATATCATCTTTTATTCAGGCCTTAAGAGTCCAATTATGCTTTTACAGCTATCATTTTAATGGGTAATATGTCCTGTTGTGCTGTGTAGCTAGGGTAAAGACCTTCTTTAAATTTATTGTTTTCTCTTATAGTTTGACTTGAGAGAAACAGTTGTATGTGGGAGGAGACAGAGAGAATAGACTGTAAATAATGTGATGTTGGCAGTACTGAACTTGGATATACATAGATAGAAATAAATAAGATGTTTCTTATAAATATAGTAAGTTTTATATTTTTTATTCTACAGTTATTTGTTTCATTACATCTGCCAAGACAGG
>NW_006192759.1:0-833 GCF_000334495.1 Tupaia belangeri chinensis | reverse complement strand
TCTCTCTCTCTCTGATGAGCACACATGATCTCTTGCTATTAAGAAAAAACATTGGTGAGTTGAAAACATGACTTGGGTATAGGTATATGGGATGATTATATAACTTGAAAAAATACATTTTCATTTGAAAAGCAAAATGTACACATTTGAGCACAGTGTTACAGTCAGACCTAGCAGAGAGATAAAAAGATATCTAAGATAAGGAAAATCTACCTCCCACAGGAAGAAATTTCTTTGGACCACTGTAGGTTCAGATGCTGGAGCATAAGAGAAAGAGAGAAAGACATGAGGTAAGACTTGATTAATGCCTCTCCACTCTCTACCAAATCTCAAAGGAGAAATTTTAATAGAGATCTTATTTATTTAATAGAGATCCTAGAAACGTTTCAGTGTAAGTGGAGATCCCAGATGGAAGGTTTGATTTTTACTTCCCTAGACACAGCCTGGAAGATCCAGGTCTCCTGGGAAGTCCTGTAGTCAGTACAACATCTGATTATATCAATCTGAGATGGTTCCCTAAGATGGTACCAAACGTCTCAGAGGAGGTGTATACTACTGTGGAGAGTGATCAGCATGAATAGGGATGAAAGAACTTCACTGTAGAGAACCAAGATGGGATGGCCACATAAGCCCAGGATTGAATAGAGGTGTGGGGGAGCCAACAGTGCCAGCTAGGGCAGGGCGTAGGCTGGATCCACACTGGAGAGGTGGTCCTTCTCTAAGATAAGATAACTCACCGTGAATTCTGACAGCTCTGGGCACTTAAGCGGCCCCCTCCCTTGACCACCTGCCACCCCTCAGCTCCTGCTATGCTATAGATGCCTTTTGCATTC
>NW_006192758.1:0-833 GCF_000334495.1 Tupaia belangeri chinensis | reverse complement strand
GCACAACCGTCCGTAACAGAAAGTAAACAAATGTGTCAGTGTATGGATTTCATACACCGATTTGGAGGAGCAGTGCTTTTTATGTTTTCCAAAGTATTCCGTCAAACCGCTGACAGGAATGAGGACTAGCCAAGAAGAAAGTTCCAGAACACCAACCTCCCTGCCCTGGCCTGTGTCTGCGGAGTGCCGCCCCCCCCATTCGCATCCTGCTTCTGTGTGACGAATCCATACCAAGCAGCACTGCTGTCTGCCCCGCCCCAGAGGCCTTCCAGAGCAGGGTGTTTTTACGGAGAAACAGAGGGAAGGATATAGCACCGATTCAGGTTTAAGAGCCACCTGGAGTCCGTTGTTCTTCCTCTGGGAGTTCGTGATTATATAATGTACTATTTTCTTTTCTCATAGACGCCTCCAGTGAGAGCCTCCAAACCCTGGCCCATCCCCAACCCCACACCTCATTCAGGGGCATCCTGGGAGCACTGGTGTCCCCTTTCTGTTCTGTCCCTCTTGTACCTATCTCCCTGAGGACAGATGACACAGTGGACATGAACAGGGTCTCATTGGACTTCCTGGGGTCAAATCACAGCTCCTTCACTCACTGATGGTGTGACTGGGGAGCTGAGCAAGTGACGGGCGGACGGATGACAGCTGGTTGGCTTTGTGGGGTATTTATGCCATGGAAATGGATTATGGCTACAAATCGGCACCTGCCCCTTGTCCCCCGGTCATCGCCCTTTGTCAGCACATCACTGCTCGCTTTCTCGTCTGTGCACATCTCGTGGAGAATTTCAGGGGAGGTCCTGGTGAGAGTGTCACTGCTTGGCCAAGACAGCTGC
>NW_006192757.1:0-833 GCF_000334495.1 Tupaia belangeri chinensis | reverse complement strand
CCAGCCCCCTTAACCACCACACCAACTGGCTCATGCAGAGTTGTTTTTAAAAAGAATGGAACCAACGTTTAAAAATCTGCAGATACTACATAAAACCTGTGTTTGGGGAATCAGTGTGCCCAAGGATCTGGCTGCACCTGGCTATTCCCAGGGGACTATGCTTAGCTGAGATGAGGCGTGTGCCCCAGTCCCCACCACTCCCTCTCGCCTCTCTGAAACTGAGGCCGAGCAGTGGTAAGTACTGATCACCACCTCCAGCCCACTGCTTGCCTGTTAGATCCCTGCAGTAGGCTGGTAGGCTGCTTACCAGCCCAGAACCGGCCTCCTTCCCCTCTGTGAGCACCGAGGCCTCGGCCCCGGGTCCAGCCTGAGTCCGTTCCCACCCCCATCTCTAAGCATCTCAGGGTCCCTGTTGGCCTCTTGCTCTGCCCTCAAGGCCCAGTACCACGCTCTGCGGGAGGGGGAGGCTGGGACTTGGCCGAGGCTGGTTGGACCCGTGGGAGGCAGCCCCACATCTGCTCTGAGACGTGTCAGCTGGGCCTGGTCACACTCCTGCAGCTCATCCCTGAGGCATGTGGGACCAGGCGCAGGGTTCGTGGCCCAGCCAGGGCAGTGGGCGGCGCCAGGCCGGACGTGGGGTGTGCATGTCAAGGCCACACAGGGCAGGCCTGATATCCCAGCTGCAAACACGCTGGCTGAACTGGAGGGGAAGGAGGGAGGCAGAGCTGCTTACGGTACCCAAATACAGAGGGAGGAAGGGTTGAGTCACACCCCGAGTTGCTGTGTGACCTGGGGTGGGTCATCTTACCTCTCTGAGCCTCTAACTGAAGATG
>NW_006192756.1:0-833 GCF_000334495.1 Tupaia belangeri chinensis | reverse complement strand
CATGATAAGGCGAAAACTTAGTGGTTCCACACAACAGCATTATCTCGATAATTGTAGGTTGGCTGATCTTAGAAAGGCAGGTCTTCTGCTGCTTGTGATGGGGCTGGGGATTTCATGATGCTGGGTCCTGACTGCTCTGGGTTATCCAAGATGGTGCTTCTGTTGACCAGACTTCAGTTGGGGTGGTCAACAGTGGGGTCCCCTAACTCTTCCAAAGCCCTTTCCATATGGCTTGGGCTACTCTTTGCAAAGTGACTGGGTTTCGGGAGTCATTGGGCGGTTTACACGGATCATTAATTAGCTAATATTTAGCCTTGACGATGGTTCATCCATCCATGGCTCTTCCTTCAACCAGCCAATGCGAACATGCGTACCCTAAAGGATCTCGCGGTTTTGTGAATGAGTTATGCAAACTGCAGGGGAGCAGCGTGTCCTTTGTTGTATGCCGAGTTCACAATATGGAGCCCGTGCTCGGTAAGCCAGCGCAGTGGCAGGAAAAGGAAGCCAAACCACGTGCCATTCTCCGCGCCTCGCCCACGGCAGTTGATGGCTGACTGCGCCCTTTGTCTGCGGCCTTCTTCAACGAGTAGTGCCATGTTCTCGGTGACGGATATTCTCGAGTTAGCAAAACAGAAGAATGCCGGAGCAAGATAAGGAAGCTCTGTTTGAAGATGTGTTTCATGCAAAATAAGTATCATGTCTGGAAAGAGGGGGGAAAATAACTTCAGCAGGGGTTTTTATTAGAAGGAAATAGAGAATTGTTTTCTAAATTGCATGGAAAAGAGCTCTAATGTTCCACTCACTATGTGATGAGTGATTGCCTCTCCTACCCC
>NW_006192755.1:0-833 GCF_000334495.1 Tupaia belangeri chinensis | reverse complement strand
GTCCACCGCCCAACTCTTTAGTTACTTGCTAACATTTTCCCCAGAAATCATGAAACAAAATGAGGGCATCATATTTCTCATTGAGAAAAAGGCAGTGAAGCCTTCTGATAAAAACACATTCTTCATTCCCTGACAAAAGTCGAGTGGGCAGGGAATAAGAATGTACTTTGGTTTCCTAAGGGCTATGAACTTGAGGACCGTGTCTCTTCTGAGCTATGGAAGTGCCTGTCCTGTGACAGAACACCCTGGTGCCAGGCGACAAAGATTACACTTAACATCTTTGCTCTTTGCTTTTCTTCCCACTGATTTCCTGGCATTTAGATCAGGATATGCTATACGTGCATGTCAATCACTGTAAGATTTATATTTTTATTTTGCCTTTTCATTTATTATAAATGACCTGCATAAAAAAGAAATGCCACCTAATTTAGTTTCTGTCTAGTCTGTGTGGACACAAAGATTGATCAGCAGCAGTTGGTGGGCATAAAGGAAAAATGGGCCATTCAAAGTAATAATTATACAATATATTAGGTGATTGTAACATAAAATAAGTGAAATAAATAACGCCAATGCTATAAGGAGCAGGAGGAACAAAATGAGAATACACTGTTAAAAGGTATTTGCATTACTCATGAAGCACTATAGTACTATTTGAAAGTAAATTTAGTTGTAAATACATACTACAAACTAAACTTTTGGGCAACCACTAAATATATTTGTAAAAGGTATAAAATTGATATGCTAAGGGAGGAGAAAATATAATCATAAAAAAATGTCAAGTTAGGGCCAACAGGTAGTGTAGAGGTTAAGTAAGGTGTTGGACTCCCACATGG
>NW_006192754.1:0-833 GCF_000334495.1 Tupaia belangeri chinensis | reverse complement strand
ACTCAAACTGTGGTCAACTCTGTGGAAGTTTTGCGACATAACCATTATGCCATCTGCTGTTTTAAGCTGCTAAGTTTGTGGCAACTTGTCAGTCAGCCATAGAACACGAATTCAGCCCCGTAATGCCAGTCCCTGAGCTGGGCCGTACAAAGGCCCCAGTCTCGAGACAGCCTCGAGTGTTCTGACATTTATTACTGACAGGCAATTTCGAGGAACAGTCCTGATAGTCCCTTTTCATGTTTGGGTGGGAAAACAGTGATTAACCAAGCCTGGGAAAGTGTGAGGCACTTAAATGGACGTGCAATTTCAAAACCTTTCAGAGCTCGGCTCAGAGCTGCTTCTGCGATTAAAGGGCTGATGACACCCCCTGGGCGGAAAGGTTAACGAGCGTGCTGTCTGCAGAGCGAGGAGGGCGGTGGCTTCGAACGGTCCTCGCTGATGAACAAGAGAAAGCATGAGGTGGCGTAGAGCGGGGACAGTTGCTCAGAGGACTCATGCAAGTCCCTGACGCTTTGGGATGGCAGGGATGAGTGAATGGCACGGGACTCGGGTCTGCCACTCCCTGCTCGGGGTAGGGGTTATGTCCTTTGCTGTCCCCCCTCACCCCGAGTCTGGCAGCCCAGCCCCTTAGCCTCCTGAACGGCCCCCTGCCACTGACTCCCCCAGGCAGGGCTGGGAAGGAAAACCCGCCTTTGAAAGTGGGAGCAGACAAAATCAGGCAGTGAACATGTGCCTATCAGCAAGCAAAGGCCACGCCACAAGGACAGCCAGGAAGACACTGTGCCAGCGGGACACGACAGAGACCGCAAGTCAGCTGTCGGGAGATGGGCAAG
>NW_006192753.1:0-832 GCF_000334495.1 Tupaia belangeri chinensis | reverse complement strand
AAGTAACCAGTACTCACAAGTAATTCAAGTGACTAGACCCTCAACTGGGTCAGTTTCCCATACAATTAGTTTAACAGTAAGAACATTAATATCTATAAATGAATATTCCTGGATATCCACACATAGATCTGTAAAGGAGGTGTGAGTGTATATGCGAATGTAAGTGAATGTGAATCTAATTTCAATGTTTCTATTATTCTAAACTGAGTGGCTGTGATAGGTTTTGAGAATTACAGAGATTATTAGGTCATCTTCCTGGAATTACACCTCCAAGCCACCCTTCAATATACTTCAGAACTTTTTTCTTCTTTTCCTTTGCTGGATGCTAAGATGATGTCATCAGAGTTAATCTGACGTAGCTCTGCAGTGTGCATAGCTGGAGGCCAGAAGCTGGCCCTGGTGAACCCAGTTCATCCCTCACAGCCTAATTCTCCATCTGGTCCTTCTCTGTGCTTGGAGGAGCAGACCAGGAGATCCCTGAGTTCCAGCGTGGCTCTGACTTCTGAGGGCACTTGTAGGGAAGCAGCGGGAGAGAGTAGAGAGGCAGGTGTGGCACCAAGGCGCCACAGGTTTGCAGGCTCAGTAATAAACCCTTTTACCCACCCTGTTCTCTGAAGAGATGCAGGTTTGATGAAGACAACTAGGGAAATGCTAACCTATATGCCATCTAATATTGAAACTATCTTAAGTATCTAACAAGCTTTATTTACTAAAATTACTCTCCTAGAATTCTAATCACATAAAACTTCAAATTGATCAAAGAATGATCACTTAAGGGAGAGCGATCAAAATCAAAAATAAGGGAACCAGCAGTTAGCACAATGGCTGTGTC
>NW_006192752.1:0-832 GCF_000334495.1 Tupaia belangeri chinensis | reverse complement strand
AAAAACCTCTCCAAAGGAAAAAAAAAAGTCTCAGGGCCATCCCTGATTGGCTCAGCTTGAGTCACATGCTCATTCATGAGCCTATGGCTGAAACCAGGAGGCTGAAATGCTGTGATTGGCTGAGCTACGGTTGTATGGCCATTTCTAGGACTAGGATTGGACCACTGCCCTGCCCAATCATCTACAGGGAGGGGGCAATGTTCCAAAAATAAATGTGGGCGCTCTTCCTTAGAGAAGCTAAATAGGGGTGAGGGTAGGGCTGGTTCAGGGACACCCCAGGGCAGAGTTTCCCCTCAAATTGATCTCAGGATTTTCAATTTTAACCAACTTGGGGCGTGGTCTATTCCAATCTTATGCATATCAGAAAAACCAGACCCCACCCACAGCTCTGCCCCTATCTTCCCTCTCCAGACTTGGCAGTGTAGGAGCCTGGAGGACTTCCCGGAAGAGGAGTCCCACCAAGAGACCTTGATGGTGGAGATGCCCCAGGACAAAGGGGAAGAGGCTGAATCTCTGGAGAAGACAGAGCTGCCCTGGAGTGTCCCTGAACCAGCCCTGGACTCAGAACTATCCTTGGACTATAAGAAACAGATTCAAGGACACCCCAAGGTCCAAGTCCTGGAGCCAGATGTGCAGGAATGTCAGGGGAGGAGCCCGGCCCAGGCAGCTGGACTGCCGCTCAGACTGGGAGACATAATGCAGAATCCTAGGTTTGGGGACCCTTGGATCCAGAGCCCTGAAGAAGAAATGGGAACATTCACTTCATCTTAGAGACAGGAAGACTGCCAATCACCATCCTAATGGCGGGTGATTGAGCCAGTGTTACATACCC
>NW_006192751.1:0-832 GCF_000334495.1 Tupaia belangeri chinensis | reverse complement strand
AAGTAAATTTTACTATCACTTTGTGACAATATGAACAAAACTTAGCATGCACATTAAGACTGGAGAAGTAACGTACAGGCAACTTATTCATCTTGAGTAACATAGTTTATCGATTAATCTGATGTTCCTGCTATGAACAGATATAACTTGCTTTTTCTAGTTTTTTTATTCAGAAAAGTGTTCCAATTCTTACTGTCTCTCCTTCAGTTATTTGTAATTAGTTAAAAACTATTCTTGCTCAAAATACCCGACATCATAATTTCTGTCTGCTCTACTGTTTTCTGATAGTTCAATGTAGGTATTTTTGAAATAAAAAGTAGGGCTCTCATCAGATTATAATCTTCTTGAGGATAAGAGATTATGCTTTATTTTCTGTATGTCAAATAATCAGCAACATTACATGTACTGAATAAATTATATCAAGATATTCTTTAAACCTCCTTTGATTCCTTTTCATTTTTTCTTTAGTCTTCTGTTTATAAATTATAATCACAATTATAATTGTCTACAATCATGCAAATGTTATTTACCATTATTAAAGTTTTCAAACACTTCCCATGTTGTTTTGTTTAGTGTAGGTGCACCTGGAAACTGTTCCCTAGGTCCCCAATAAAAAAAGTTGTGCTGCATTTTCCATCTACTCTTTAATTAAAGGAGCTCCACATTTACTGTTACAAAAATGGAGTTTCTGCATATTTTAAACAGATTTTGAAAACCACTTTGCTTTAATTGAATGTTCCTTATACTATCTGTGCTGAAGAATCAATTTTTTCCCAGTCTGAGCCAAACCTAAAATTCCAGGAAATAGGGGCTGGCAGGTGGTGTGGTGGTT
>NW_006192750.1:0-832 GCF_000334495.1 Tupaia belangeri chinensis | reverse complement strand
TGTGTATTGAGCATCCTAATAAAAATCCTTTTCCTGGACTTGTGGAAGAAATTCTGTCTTATGTATTTCCATAAACGGAATTGCTATGATGAGATATAGAAGGGAAACTGGGCTGTGGACGGGCTGGGTGCTGTTCGGACTGGATTCTCTGGTCTTCAGTGACCTGAGGATGGCTTACCAGTAGGTGATCCTCATGCTCACATACATACTTACAAGCTTTTCATGTTTGCTGGAGAAACTGATATAGGCTAGCATCTCATTGTTACTTCGATTTCCATGTTTCTAATTTCTAATGACTTCATACATTTCTTCATATGCTTATTAGCATCTTCGTATTTTGCTCCTTTAAATTGCAGTTCATAACCTTTATTCATTCCTCTGCTGAAATTACTATGCTATTCAGGTAGGTTTTTTTTTTTTTTTTAAATAGCCTTCCCTTGCCAATTTTGGATATGCGAACATTGTCTCCTGTTCTGTCATGCTTTTAGTACATTTGTTAGTAATTTGTTGGTCATTTTGTTAGTAATTTTTGTCCCCTCCACTAATGGAAGTTGTTATTGAATTGTGATGCAATTCAATAAACCTTTTTTTTCAATTTGAGAATTTTACATAAGAATTTCTTCTCCTTAGATCAGAGATTCTTTCTACATTTTAATTCCATGAACTTGAAAGCTTTTGCCTCACTTTTTGGTAATTCATCTAATTGGAGTTCTCTTAGTGTTACCCCAAAATAGCTGTTCTTATTGTTGTTTTTATACATATTGAATCAAATTTTACACTTTAAACAATCTACCTTTGCCCTTCTGATTTGCAGTAACATATTTGTAGTATT
>NW_006192749.1:0-832 GCF_000334495.1 Tupaia belangeri chinensis | reverse complement strand
GTCCAGGATGGGACATGAGAATCACACTTTCAGCAGTGACTTCATTCTTTTGGGATTGTTCTCTTCTTACCAAGCAAGCCTAGTCTTCTTCCCCTTTCTATGTGTTATTTTTATTATGACCGTAGTGGAAAATGCAGCCATGATCCTCCTTATCAGCACAGACTCACGACTCCAAACTCCGATGTATTTCCTGCTCCGCCATCTCTCTTTTATGGATATCCTGCACATTTCCAACATTGTTCCCAAGATGGTCACTAACTTCCTGTCAGGCAGCAGGACCATCTCCTTTGCAGGTTGTGGCTTCCAATTATTCCTGTCCCTCACCCTCCTGGGCGGGGAGTGCCTCCTCCTGGTGGCGATGTCCTATGATCGCTATGCAGCCATCTGTCACCCACTGCACTATCCGCTTCTTATGAATGAGGGCATCAGCGTGCTCATGGCTGGAGGGTCCTGGCTGGTAGCAGCCATCAACTCTGCAGTACACACGGCGTTTGTGCTCCACTTTCCCTTCTGTGGCTCTAGGGCCATCGATCACTTTTTCTGTGAAGTCCCTGCCATGTTGAAGTTGTCCTGTGTGGACACATCAAGCTACGAACGGGGCGTTGATGTGAGCGGCATAATCTTCTTGCTCATTCCTTTCTCCTTGATCTCTGTCTCCTACATTCAAATTCTCCTTACTGTCCTTCAGATGAAATCGGAGACAAGGAAGAAGTCGTTTTCCACCTGTTCCTATCACATGGTTGTGGTTATAATGTACTATGGGCCATTTATTTTCACATACATGAGACCTAAATCATACCACACCCCAGGCCAGGACAAGTTTCTGGCAATA
>NW_006192748.1:0-832 GCF_000334495.1 Tupaia belangeri chinensis | reverse complement strand
GTCTAATCTGAACGGCATCCTACCCCTCGCCCACCGCACAGAGCCCCTCCCGGGGAGGCTGTGGAGTGTGCCTCCTGCGGGCCACGTGACCTTCAGGACTCTTTGGAGGAACAAACCCCTTCCCACCTGGCCTCAGAGGTCTATGTGGGGTGACAGTGTGGCCGGACAGCAGTCCCCCACCCCCATGCTGCTGCCCTCGGTCCTCCCGGAAGGTCCCTGCAGGGACCCTGTCTCATACTCATCCCACCAGCCCTGACGGAGCTCAGCCCAGGAGAGATGGCCATTATCCGGCGAGGTGTGGACTAGTCACGCCCCAGGGGGCTGGGGTGGCCAGCGGTTCACAGGCACCCAGAGGCCGGTCCTCGAGTCCCTGCAATCCTCTTCCCCAGGGGGCAGCTGGGGCGCACTTGGACCCTAACTGACCGCCCGCTGCTAACTAACTCCTCTGCCCCTTCATTTTCCAGACAGGGAAGTTGAGGCTCTGGGGTGAGTTCTCCCCAACGCTGTCCAGACCAACCAGTGAAAGTCCACCGGGAAGCCTGGGCGTTCTGGGCGAGCCGAGGCTGTTTGGGGGACCCAGACATGGGGTGCCCGGGCTGCAGGGGAGTCCTGCTCATACCCTGAGGTTGTCACCACCATATTGCACCAGTCCTGTGACCTCCTCTCCTCCCTGTCTCGCCTCATCCCTGTGCCAGGGCCAAGCCACCTGCCCTTCCTTCCAAACCACCTGCCGTTGACCACAGATGCCCAGTGGGACCCACAGGTTGGACCCCAGGCCAAGCTGTGGAGCACAAAGACCTGACCTGACCTGGAAAGATGCAGGAACCTGAGA
>NW_006192747.1:0-832 GCF_000334495.1 Tupaia belangeri chinensis | reverse complement strand
TCAAGGTGGTGCAGGGTGTGGCTGCAAATGCTGCTGTGTTGTCTGCCATCTGTAAGAAGCCCTCTAATCAACTTTGTTTGAGTTCTTGTGGTTTAATTTTCAGCCTCAAGGTTTTTCTCCATTTGGGAGCCACTACTGGGGGCCACTATACATTGTCCCCATTTTCTAACACCAACTTTCATTGGTCCTTCAGGACTCTTCTAAATGACATTTTCTTAAGGAACTATCTCTTACTCCCAGGTTTTTGTGCTGTTACATGTTCTGATAAACACCTAAGATGAGATTTTGCCCATCTTAGTACTCAGTAAATGCCTATTGGGTAAATGAATAAGTGTACCACAGTTTTCTCTTCCTAGTATGGAACACAATTACAATGAAAATGTTTCGTATATTTATCTGTTTAATGTTTTTGCCCCACTGAACTATGAGGTGTATGAGGTGAAGGATCATGTCTGTTTTTGCCCTCCACAATGCATCAAACACAATAGATGCTTAATAAATATACATCGAATAAATATGTGAGTGATTTAAAGGATGAGTGATGGGCATTGGGTGGGATGGATAGAGTAAACCCTAGGGGAAGAGTTTGAAGTCTGTGGAATTGTCTAACAATAGCTGACCTATGGAGGGTTTCTCTTTCTCTAAAGCCTTTGAGTGGTTGATGGTGGGATCCAATGATCATAAGAAGTGAAGAAAATGTTCAGACCACAGAAAGAATTGGTAAGGTGAAGATTACACTTTACAGAGAAATTGTAAAGACCCTTTTTTTCAAAGCAACCAACCTATTAATGCTCAAAGATTTTATTTTAGGAGTTCCTGCATATTTTTTTTT
>NW_006192746.1:0-832 GCF_000334495.1 Tupaia belangeri chinensis | reverse complement strand
GTGGCACATGTGCACTATGGAATACTATTCACTCGATGTGTTGAGTCCCTGGGTCTGGGACTCATGCTGCACTGTCACCCATATGGGTTCCAGCCATCTTGACCACCTCACTACGGGCTAGTCCTCATCTTGTTTCTTAAAGAAGAGTGAAATCAGACCGAATGTAGGAATCATCCCCAGAACCAACGGGATTTCCATGGTGAGGAGGCAGGACTCCTTCAAGGAGCCGGAAAGTCTGGCCCGGAAGACCGAATTGAGGTGAGAACGGGTGTCAGGAGCTCCGGCAGCCGGGATAGTGGGGTCCGCTGGCGTGTCCCCGTGCTTGTTCTCCTGTGAGGCGCTAATGAGAGCCTGACAAGAGCCTGCCCTTCTACCACAGGGCATCGTTACCTGGCTCCGGCCTCGCGTATCTGTGCAGGGCACGTGTGGGAATAAAGACGTGTTCTTTGCGGTGCCCTATTCCCCAAACATCACAACCCAAAGCCATCCACAGGCCAGGGAACCTGAGCAATGCTGTGACATGTGTCACCACATGGCCCAGCCCCGAAGACCATCACCTCATTCCCCACCTCTGCCTCCCCTCCGAGACGGGGAAATCAGACTTCTCTCCTGGAGGTGAGGGGACATTCAGGACTGCTCTGGCAGGGCACTTCTTCCAGTGGGGACCCCTCAGTGGGCCATATCCTCCCATTTCATCTTTCTAAAGGGGCAAAAGCCTCTTTTAGAAAATAATAGAATGCAGTGTGTCTGATTTAAGAGAAGGAGGAGGAGGAGGGTAGCACAGTGGCTCCCTTCCATCTGCTCACCCTGCAGGAACCCTGCACCTTGGCTG
>NW_006192745.1:0-832 GCF_000334495.1 Tupaia belangeri chinensis | reverse complement strand
CATATGGCATCCTTTAGACTATTTGTCCAATTATTGGATAGACGATACCATAAAGATGCAGAGATGAGGAGTAATTGTTTTTTTATTAGGATATTATGTATTAATAACTGTAACTTTTTTCTGTTCTTATCAATATGTTAAATTTGTGCCAGAAAAGTAATAGATAAATAAACTTAAAGTATAGAGTGAGAAATTTCTATCACGTTTGGTAAAATGGTACATAGACATAAATAATATGATTTCAGTGCTGTTTTGCCAAAGTAAAGGAATCCATCATTGAAATAATCACAGCATAAGATCTGAAATTGGGAAAAGAAATGATAAACAAAAGTATATTTCTAATAAGTGACTTAAGTTTCAACTCTAGCTATAACAAATTTACTTTTTGACCTTGCCAAAAGGTCAAAAACAAATATGAGTATATAACAAATATGAGTATTCATTTATGATCCTCCCTTAGAGTAGAATAAAAACTTTAACATAAAAGAACTATTGTAAGACTTAATGTGATTTATAGGGAAGATTTTAATAAACACTAAAATCTATATGTACTTAAGAGAATATTCCTGTTTGTATATTTTAACTATGGCCCATCATATTTTATGGTGAATATTTTGTGTATAAATAATAACTCTATAATAAATCCTAATCAAACTTTTGTGTAGAGATGGTACCCGCTACTCCTAATACATGATTTACAAATATACATTTTTTAATCTAGATTGTTTTATACTGTTTTATTTCTATTGGAGTAGCAACTAAAAGAATCTGCATGCAGTGTTTCCTATATAAAATACAGTTGAAATTGGACAAAGGCAAAAAATTAAAAAAA
>NW_006192744.1:0-832 GCF_000334495.1 Tupaia belangeri chinensis | reverse complement strand
CTGCCACTGCTGACTTCACCATGCAAGAAGAGTTCTCTGTGGCTCTTGCTTCTGTGCATTACCAGCTCCTAAATAAGAGTCTGGAGCAGACTTCTGATTGGCCCAGCCTAAGTCGCATGCCTATACCCAGCTGCAAAGGAAGTTGGGAAAGTTGGTATCTGCCTGTTTTCATTATCTATTGTTGCACAATAGTTATCATGATGGCACAAACCACCTTAGTGCCTTAAAACATCAGAAACAATGATTATATCTCAATAGTCCACTGTTGACTGAACTTAGTTGGATAGTTCTTCTGCTCCAAGTGGTATCTTCTAGCCTAAAATAATCTGAAGGTTCATCTGCCCGTGATGTTCAAGATGGCTTACCTGCATGGCTGGCAGTTGATTGGGTGCTCAGCCAGGTAGGTCAGTTCTCCTCCAAGGAGGGGCCTGTTCATAGAGACTAGGTTTCCACAGCCTGGTGCTCTCAGGGTAGTTGTACACTCTGCATAGGGTCTCCCTTCCAACAAGGAGTATTCCAAGCAACAAAATCAGAAGCTTCAGCTCTCTTGATGCTCAGCTCAGCTCCTCCTGGGAAGTTACACAGCACCACTTTCACACCATCTATTGGTCAAACCAAAGCACGGGCTAGCACACACTCAGGAAGAAAGATAAACTCCATCTCCTAATGCAAAGACTGGCAAACAATCTGCAGCTATCTTTCTTTCCTCACACTGGCATTTTCAGCTTCTATTCTGAAAGAAAGTCTTTGCCTTCAGCCTAGATTCATAAGTTGGAGATTTTCCCAAACGTAGGAAAAGAGTTCTAGTACTGAGCTGTCGGAGGAAAAAAAA
>NW_006192743.1:0-832 GCF_000334495.1 Tupaia belangeri chinensis | reverse complement strand
TAAGCATGGCAAATATTGCATAGCTAAGAACAAAGAAAAGATATGAAATGAATAATATGAATGAATTATTCTTAAAATACAAATTATAAAACACGACCCAAAGAACTCCCATTTGTTTATCATGACATAATATATTGAAACACTCTTCTGAATTTCCTTATAGGTTACCTCTTCTACCAACAGTCCTAAGTATGCAAATTATCTAGAAATTCATAGAATTTACATAGAGAACTGAAAAAAAGGAGGCATTAATTTTTATTTGTTTGCTTTAAAGTTTACTTATTTTTTCTGGGAATGAGAGAGAGAGTGACAGACACAGAGGTAGATATAGCACCCCTAAAAAGGTCTAGAAACATGATCCACCCCCAGTCTCCTCTTGGACACATACATGCATCTGGATGTGAATCCCCAACCGTCTCATGTGGCCCAGCCTTGCAGAGCATGTCACCAGCGTCCAGCCCCTCTTTGTTTTTTAAATCAGCAGTCAATACCTTTGAAAAGCCAAAAATGCTTACAAAGCTATGATCACATATATAATTAGACATTAGCTACCCACTGCCAAAATAAAAAGAATATTACAATGCTAGTTTTGGGATTTGTGTAAGACAACTTTTTGAAATATTAATATATATAAATATGTATATTTATATATGTATGTCCATAAAATCAATATATATATTCTTTTACATGCATTTAAACTGTATCACAATACATGTATCACTTTGTGGGTTTCTATTTTAAAAAGCTCAACATTGTAGTTAGAGAATTAGCTATATTGATACATATAGATAAAGTGTATTCTTTTGTTGTTGTTGTTAAGGTTTTTGCCATA
>NW_006192742.1:0-832 GCF_000334495.1 Tupaia belangeri chinensis | reverse complement strand
TGGTGGGGACTTGAATACAGTGTCACTGAGAGGAGCATTTACCAAGCACCTGTGTGCCATACTGGGTCACCAGGTGTGCTGTGCATTTGCAGCACTGCACCTGCAAGAATGCCAATGTGGAGGCGGCCCCCAAATCCACACCGTGGCACCTCTAATGCCATGTGCTGCCAAGATCATCTATGCAGCCCAGTGGGGCAGCCATGTGGTACTAAGTGGCCAGGCTGGGAGTTAAACCAGAAAGTTCCTCCTTCATGTGATCTGACACGCGCCTCCTCCTCACTTCCACCCAGTGGGGCTGACTACTTGGAGCCCCCCAGAATGCTGCCAGCCCTTCTTTTCACTGTGCCCAGCCTACCCACCCCCTCAATCCCCATTCACTGATTCTCCACCTGCTCAAAACATGAATTGGGTCAAACCACTCCCTACTTAAAATCCTTCAATGGCTCACTCCTGCATGTGGGCGAAAGGCCAGATTCCTGCTCACGGTTCCCAAGGCCAGCATGACTCACCCTGCCTATCTCTCCATCCCTGGCCTGAGTGCTTGCTCGAGCCTCCGCCGTAGCCGCCCTCCTCCACGCTGGGACCCAACACGCAGAGCTCTGGCCTAGCAGTCTTTGCTCTCGGCCCCCTGCCAGGGGTGCTCTTTACGCCTCTCTCCACATGCTCGTTTCTTCTTTCTCTTTTGGTCTCAGCCTCACAAAACCTAAAACCCAAATCTCCCTGCAGTATTTCCTATCACATTCTCTCGTGTGTCTACTTCCTGGGATTTTAAAGCTCATGCTTTTATTATTTATAAAGTTTATTTATTCCTTTATTTCTTCTGAGAGAGAAA
>NW_006192741.1:0-832 GCF_000334495.1 Tupaia belangeri chinensis | reverse complement strand
TTAACCACCACATCACCTGCTGGTCCCAGAATCATTTTTCTTTTTATCGCAATAAGATTTACATATGGTCAAGTGCATGGATCTTAAAAGGGCAATTCATTGACATTTGGTCAATGTAATTACACGTAACTGCTATCATAATCTGCAGATCAATTATTTCAACCATCCCTGAAAATTTCCTCACGTCCCTTTCCCATCAATCCCTATTCCCTACCATAGACAATCTCTGTTCTGATTTCTAGTCCTGTAGATTAGTTTGGCCTGTGCTTGAGTTTCGTACAAGTGGATTCATACGGCATATGATCTTTTGTGTCTGGCTTATTTTGTTTAACACATGTTTGTGAAATTGATCCATTTCAATGTATTTCAATAGTGCTTTATTGTATCAATATGCCACAATCTGTTTCTACATTCTGTTGATAGGCATTTGGGTGAGTTCCAATTTGGGGTTTTCATGAATAAAGTTGTTATGAAAAATCACATAGAAGATTTGTAGTTGACAACTATTTCCATTCTTCTTAGCCTGTTTGAAGGACATTGTTGGGTCATAGGATATTAACTACACATGACCCTGCCAACCTTTTCCAAAGCAATTGTGCTCTTTTCACATTTTCACCAGTGAGTTGTAAGAGTTTCAGTGGCTCTGCTTGCTTCACATCATTTTGTGGTGTCAGTCTTTTCTAACTTTAGACATTCTAGTAGGTGTGAAATGGTTTCTTTTTTTGTTTATTTATTTCTTCTATAAGAGTGAGGGAGAAAAAGAAAGAGACAGGCACCCCCATGAGGTCCCCATGCCATGGTCCACCATAGCGTTAGCCAACCAAGATCATGG
>NW_006192740.1:0-832 GCF_000334495.1 Tupaia belangeri chinensis | reverse complement strand
ATTACGCTAACTGCTGGTCCCTAGTAAATGTATTTTCAATTCACATTTTCAGCTTACAATTTGTTTATCAGGATGTAACCCCATTATAATGTATTTGCATTTACATAATTGTATTATCTTAAAGATGAAGAAGATCATGGATTTAGAACAGAGGCTGGCATATAATAATTACTCAGTATGCTTTAAATTGATGATGACAGGGTTAGCCAGTGGCATGGTGGTCAAGACGGCGGCATCTCATATGGCCAACTGTGTTGCTCAACTCCTGGACCCAGCAGCTTACAAAGCCTGTCAAATATGAGTGCATATGTGCCTGAAATTTCAAGAGGAGCATGGATGGCCACATTGTGGGGTGATTTTTCACTTTCTCCCTGCTCCCTGTCTCTGTCTCTTTCTAATGAGCTCACATACTCTGTAGCAAAATTTAATAAAAAATTTTATGATGTTGGCAACTCACCACTTTCAGAATTGTTGTGATATACCAGAATAATATGACGTATAGCAATTAAATGTATAATAATGATAATTGAAAAAAGAAATGGTAAAAAAAATAAAAATTGATAGCAGAGTTGAAAACGAGCAAAAGGAAATATATCTAAGTCTGGAAGCGTAAAGGAGTTTTGAGAAGATATTTAAGATATTAAGAGGCATTTCGTCTAAAGGTTAATAAACTGACAGTTTACACGATGAGAATTGGGTTTCCAGGCTTGGAGAGAGTGATCAGACAAAGTGGAAAGAACAGAACCAGGAAGGGAAGGCCAGTGAGGAGGGTGCAATAGTGATTCTTGAATCTGGTCACACATTAGTCAATTGAGGAAATTTTTAAAAATAG
>NW_006192739.1:0-831 GCF_000334495.1 Tupaia belangeri chinensis | reverse complement strand
GAAGTCCTTTCATCATTTTCTGGTCTGTAGAACTCTGGAAGTAGAATATAAACGTTCGCCCTCCTAGATTTCATTGAAATACCAGAAGTTTTAGAAACACTGGTCCTATCTTTCCTTTGGCAGGCAGGTGTTCCAGTTGGCTGTGGTCCTCACCCGGTTTTCTTCACACCTCTGTCTCTCCCAGCTGACCCAGGGAGAGAGGTGGTGGATTTTGGCAACCTCTGGGTTAGCAGTTGCTTCTTCTGCCCAC
Source organism: Tupaia belangeri chinensis (assembly GCF_000334495.1). NCBI lineage: Eukaryota > Metazoa > Chordata > Mammalia > Scandentia > Tupaiidae > Tupaia > Tupaia belangeri. The sequence goes on along the minus strand of NW_006192739.1, from coordinate 581 downwards.
AGTGCCCGAGGAATAGAAGCTGCCCCCAGCCATCAGGCCTGCTATGAGGACTGCCCATTTTCAGACCCTGCAGCGGGAGGGCCTGCTACATGGTGCAGCACGGAGCAATGAGAAATTTATTTAAAAAGATGCATCAGAATTACCCCGTCTTTCATACAGGTCAGGTCTGCTGGCAGACTGGCACAGGGAAATGCTGTCACAATACAATATTTTTCAAAAGGATGGATGCCATGGATCAAACCATTACTCTTCACATGGGCCTGTATTAACGCTACTTTGATATTATTTCATTTCTCCCTCACAATACGACACTTTGTAACGGGCGCTCTTATTACATATTCCAATACAAGAGAGACTAGACCGCCCTATAGCACAGAAAACGATTAAGTTAATAGACATGTGTTTCATTTTTTATAAATTGTGCAGTTGTTCCAGTACAGTCTTCAATGACTGGAGTCATCTGAATGCTTACTGGATAGTTACTCGTAAAAACTGTTCATTATTTTAGGTGCAAAAGTAATATTTTGATTACTTAAAAATAGTTCTCTTAGAGATACACATGAAATATCTGTGGATGATAA
>NW_006192738.1:0-831 GCF_000334495.1 Tupaia belangeri chinensis | reverse complement strand
CGCTAACTGCTGGTTCCCTCCAAGAGATTTTGAACTTTATGAAGCCCAGGTATACCCAACTTGCTTAAAAATGCTAATTTGGACACATTATCAAAGATTTTGGTTCAATATATCAGAGATGTGGCCCAATAATCTTCATTTTTTAATGAACATTGAGATAATTCTGCTTGTAGTGTTTCAAGTCAACACTGCATTAAATGTAAAACATGCAGAAATGTTATACTGAATAGGGATTTCGGTTAGCACTGAGCAGAGCCTATCAACACTAGTTAATGCAGAGAATATTTGAAAATCTCCCTGAATAACTAGATCACCTATAAGTTCTCTTTTGTTTAGGCAAATGTATGCATACTGCTGATTTAAATCTATTTACCTGTCAAGGAAAATTAATTGTAACAATTTTTATTTTCCCTTAGTATTTCTGTGTTTGGCTATTTCATAAGCTTTTCAAAATCATCGTCTCTAAAATTGAACTTTTTAAATTCCCCTGGCACTCTCCAATTTAGTCAGTTGTGCATTGATTATACCATTTATACGTTTTTCAGAGAGTCTCTTCTCTCCAGTGCTGCCGATTCTCTCATGGTCTTGGGAACCACAGACAAGATTCTGCTGAAGTACTGATTGTGCATCCTAGACACACTCACAGGTAGCCCGCCTCTCCTTTCAGTTGTACTAATGTACACTTTGTGAAATATACGTATGATTTTGCTGATTTCAACTTCAAGTTAAGTTCCTAATTTCTCCATGGCTTATAACTGGAAGCTATGCTTTTCACCATCACGTGAAACACACTGAATAATTTATATTCCGTATCTGGTGGTTTCCTTTCTC
>NW_006192737.1:0-831 GCF_000334495.1 Tupaia belangeri chinensis | reverse complement strand
AATAAATAAATAAATAAATAGAAAGAAATAAAGAAAAAGAACACCTTAATTGAAATGTCATTAACGGGGACAGAAAGGGAAATGATGATAATATGTTATGATTCATCTCTGTCATTAGAGCTTATGGATTAAAGGTTTAGATTTGTCTATGTGGTCATCATAACCTTAAGTGTAGTTACACCAAAATTATATTAAACTGAAGCTTTGATGAATAAGGAAAGCATTGGCATTAGACTAAAAATTATTTTCAAGTATTCAAAACAAGTGAAATTGATTAATTCAACTGATTTTCTTCCTGAGGGATTACATAGGACTTTGTATCTAAGGTAGGTAGCCCTGACACCTCTGGTGAAATGGTGAACCTTAAAGGGAAATTTCCCTGATTATATCCATGGTCCAAGTGCCCAAGTGCCCCCCTACCTGTGTGCTCCTGCAGATTATGCTCCAGACCCCACATAATGGTCTGATTGCTTCCAAGAAAATGACTACTGGGTAAAGGTGACCTCACATCTATTAGATAAATCAGGAAGATTTATTTGTAAAAGTACTTAATGAGCCTAAAAGTAAATTACTTTTCATAGGCATTTCTGAGAAACAGAACATTTAACAGAAAATAAGCCAAAATGAATTTATAAGATGTTGAATCTCTAAGTCCTGGGAACACAATCATACTTATTTTGACTACGGAATACATCGGGCCTAATTTGCTTCTTTGGACCAAGCTGGTCAAAGTGAACATCTAACCAAAGTGGACATTCAAAACAAAGGAGAAACTAGTAGCCTGCTTTCATGCTCCTGTGGAGATTGCTGTGTTCAGTTCTACTGGCTTGT
>NW_006192736.1:0-831 GCF_000334495.1 Tupaia belangeri chinensis | reverse complement strand
GAAGACCCAGCTGCCTGTACATCCGCAGTTCCTGTGGGCAGAGCTGCTAGGAGGGGCCCCTCTAAGGAAACTCTGCCTTCCTGTTCTTGGAGCCCCAGCTTCCAGGCTCCCTGCTCCCACTGGCGGGTGGCAGCTGCTGCTCCACCCCCTCAACCAGGGGTGACATGTAGGGGGAGGAGCGACCGTGGGGTTAAAACACACCCTAACAGTGCAGAACTGTGTGGGGTCAGAAGTGACGCGGCAGGTGTGCCTGGCCGGGAACAGCCTCCCTGACGAAGTGGTCCTGGCCCGGAGCACCAAGGCAGAGGGACAGCCAGCCTGTCCATCATCCTCCCTCAAGAGCCCACTTCCTCAGGCCAGCTGGCCCCCTTGCCCATCATGAGCAGGGTCAAGAGCAGGTTACTGATGTCTTGCAGCAGCCGGGGGCCCAGCACCAGCAGCAGCCCCGCCAGCAGTTCCAGCCAGCCCACAGCTGTTTGGTAGTTGGTGGGATCCGGCTGGTAGCCAAACCCCTTCAGCGGGAACACAGAGGCGAACTGCACAAACAGGGCTCTCTAGGGGCAGCAGGGAGTGCCATCAGCCCCTTGCAGAGGATGAACTGCCCAGCACTCCCTGAGCATCCCATGGGAGGGCGCTCCCCTCTTCCCACCCAGGAACTACCACCAGAGGTCAGGCAGGCCCTAAACCAGCCTGTGGGGCTGAGCTCTGGAATCCGGAAGGGAGCACTCCAGGCTCCACTGGAGAAGGGCTCCAGGCTCCACTGGAGAAGGGCCAGGTGGGTGCTGGTGAGTGCCGACTGAGCTCCTCCTGAGCCCCCTCAGTGAATTACAG
>NW_006192735.1:0-831 GCF_000334495.1 Tupaia belangeri chinensis | reverse complement strand
AAAAAAAAAAAAAAAAAAAAAGAGGAAATGCCGTCTGGTGAAAATGGAGAGAAACGACCTGGACAACATAGTGAAGCTCCTGACACGTAGTAGATACTTAGGGCATGTGACCTTCTCCTTCTTGTCTCTGCCACTTTCTTCCTCCTCAAATACAAAACCAATCATCCCCAGGGGACATTTCACTGATTCTCCATCTCTTAGAAAATAACATCCAATTTCTTTAATAGATCAGAGAAGGGTGCTCTGTCCTCACCTTTATGGTCCAACAACATGGGACTATATATTACACTGTGAATACACCACACTGTTTTCCCTGTGTGCTCTTTAAATCTGTGGCTTGCTCTATCTGGAATGCCTTTCCCATTTTCCCATTTTGCTCCTGCAGGCAAACTCGGTTTAAAGCCCAATTCATGCATCACAGCCGTAGTAAAGTGTTCTGGGAAGGTTGTAGACAATGGAAGTGACTTTCTTCTCTGAGGTACCATTGTTATCTGTACATAGACATAGATTTGCACTTGCCACATGGTTGCATTAAGGGGTATGGACTTGATTCTGAAGACAACAAAAAGCCACCGAAAGGCTTCAATGAAGGACTAGTATGCTCATGGGCACATTTTAGTGGAGAGAGAAAAATGGATGAAAGTGGGCAAAGCTGGAGGCAAAAGAAGGAGAACCTGTTTATAGCAGGCTGATGAGACAAAGGAAAGGTCCCAGATACAGAGTTTCTCAAAGCAGGGAAAGGCATCAAGGAGGTAGCTATAATAACTACTTGTAGCAAAGAGTACCAGTGTCCATCAACTCTTCTGCAGCAAAGAAGACCAGCCCAGAAGG
>NW_006192734.1:0-831 GCF_000334495.1 Tupaia belangeri chinensis | reverse complement strand
TCCACACTACCCCCATTTCCCGGATCTTTGCAATCAGGAGGGGCAAAGCCAAACTCACAATGGCAGTGTCTTAAATTGTTGCAAACTCCCTTGCCATGGCACATTGCCTCTGGCTGGCAGTCATAGTTGAGCACTGAGTGATGAGTGCAGAAGTGATCCATGCAGACCTTGTTTGGGGCACAGTAAGTGCCGGCCTGCACATCTCCACCATCGGGGATATCAGTACCATTATGGGCATCCATGCTCCAGCACCAGTCCTCCCCATGAGGTACCTGGATCATTGTATACTGGGGGAGGACTGGTGGTAAGTATCTAACATCTGTACATACAAGTTTCCCACAAAATACATTATTGTTTAAACACTTAACATATCCTGGGGGACCCTCAGAGGCACGGCCACAGTTTCCAAACCGGTTCCCTTTGGTGTTTATCGAAGTGTAACAGTCTTCTGGGGCAGATCTTGCAGGGTACCCATATATACGCATACACTGCTTATCAGGGTTCTTACACTGACCCCCAGAGCAATAGTAAATTCTGTCACATAATGTGCCATCTTGCTTGTAGCTGTCTTTGGGGCATTCGGCAGTGGTACCATCACAGTATTCTGGGAGGTCGCATTCATCCTGAATGGGACGGCATAAGAAACCTTTCCTTCTGAAACCACAGTCATGGCAGCAGCCACCTTTACCACACACCGCGTGCTCCCTCAGTTGACATACTGTGTCACAACATGGGTCGTAGTCACAAGCAGAACCGCAGTCACACTCCTCCGGCGGCTCCACAATACCGTTTCCACAATGGGAATCCCTACGCTTGCGGCCTTTGTGCCAT
>NW_006192733.1:0-831 GCF_000334495.1 Tupaia belangeri chinensis | reverse complement strand
ACAAGGGGACTTCAAAACATTCATGGAAAAAATGCAATTTAAGTATCAGTTTAATGTGGTGCAAAATAATTAAAATCTGAGTAGTTCTTCATAACATGCATTCGCCATGAACTGCGGGAAGACTTGCCTGTATGCCTGTAGGCCTGATGCTTCTGGAAGTCTCACTTCCCCAAGACCCTGAGAATTCCCTGAAGGCAGCGGTGATCTTTCTGCTTATCATGACCTGCCCTTGACCCAGCATGGACCTAAGGTGAGGCTCTGCAACCTGAAGCCAGGGATAGAGAGGGGGAAGGCTGCTCAGGGCTAAGATGTCAGGAGGTATTACAAACCCAATAACCGAGGTAAATAGTATTTTAATGCAACGTTTTAAAATATCAAATATAATGCAAAAATATCCACATTTTAAGGAAAGATAGGATCCGATCCTACACAATCTTCTCTCTTTTGCCTAACTTCACCCAGACCTGTAGAGCTTGTGTTTAACATGGAATTCTGGTGGCTTGTTTTTTTGTTTGTTTTTGCGAATCGCTGACACTGTGTGATGAATAAACAGCCATTCCTCTGGCTGACCCACGCGGCAGTAGCTCACAGACTCTGAAGTCAATTTTGGCTTCGAAATCTGTTTCCAGGCCTCTTAGCTGTGCGACCTTGGGAAAGTTGCTTACCTCTCTGTGCTCAAGTGCTTTCTCTATGAAAAGTGCCTAATAGTACTAATTTAGAAGTGCAGCCTTGAGGATTAAATGAGATAACGCGTATGAAGAGTTTAATACAGCACCTGACCCGAACTAAAGAGGTTCAAGTCTTATACAAATGAGTTATCAGGGCCAGCAG
>NW_006192732.1:0-831 GCF_000334495.1 Tupaia belangeri chinensis | reverse complement strand
AAAAAAAAAAAAAGAAAACAGATGTCAGACCTGGCTTTCAAAGTTAAAGATATGATTCTTGAACTTTGGCGAGGCTAATCCACATCAGTGCGGGAATGTACCACATGGTAATAAGCAGAACTGGACGGGAGGCAGGTGAAGTTGTGTCCCCAGTAATGGTAGAACTGAATTTTATGATAGTCTAAGGCACTGACCTTCAAGGACTAAGAACCAAGACCGACATTCAGTTCCCTAAGGGTAAGGATCAGGTCCTGAGAGTTTGGGGCGATACCCAGCACAAGTTGATACTCAAGAAGTGTTTATCGAAATAAATGTAATGCCCAGGTGTGTACACACATCACTGACTTTACATGAGTGTGTATGAGTTTCTATGAGTGAGCAACCGCACTCACCTAACTCATCAGACGCATTTTGCCAAATTATATCTCTAGCACTACACGTAGGAAAAATTGTTTTTGTCAGCGACACCGAGAATCTAGTACTCCCTGGTCCTAATTTCCTCTGAAAGCCAACAACATGGTAATAGGGGAAAATCAGCCCTGCTGCTGAGACTGAGAGGCACTTACAGATGACCTTTTCAGCATGGAAATTGTCACCTTCTAGGCTGTACCTGTGCTGAAACTTCAGCAGAGAACCCAGTAACAAGAAAACAGACGGAGTGGCTTCAATGTTATCCTCACGTCGTCCTGGCTGATAATGGAGTAGCACAGAGCAGCTGCAGGAACAAATGCATAGTTGAAAGAAAAAATCAAAAGCCATGACTGGAAATGGTCAAGTCTTCCAGGTAGTACTGTATTTCTTCTGGACTCTAGATGTTTGCTACAATCTATG
>NW_006192731.1:0-831 GCF_000334495.1 Tupaia belangeri chinensis | reverse complement strand
AAAAAAAAAGAAAGAAAAAATACAAAGGAAAAAAAGTACCATGGTAATAAAAGGAGGGGGAGAATGATGAGGCTAGGTATGATGGAAAAGAGAACAAAGAGTAGATTTTTTAAAAGTTTCTTTTGTTAATGAAATGATTAATGTTTGGTCAGAATTAAGACAAAATCTTGGCCCATATTTATTGTACAATTACTACAGGTGAGTTAGAGAACCACTTGATACCTCAGTTTCCCCACTTGCCAATTGGGAGTGATAAAATCTACCTCTTAGAGTTATAAATATTGAGACATCTAGTTGCAATTAGCTTAGAACCCCACCAACTCCACAGGCAGGGTAAGTGCAAAGATCTGTTGGGTGCCATAAGTTGAGTTTTCCTGGAAGCAGAGTCTAAGAATTTATCATGCAAGATGTTTATTAGGAAATACCTGTGGCCCCACCAACACTCACACGAGGCCAGGCAAGGAAGCAGGATTGGGGAGAGAGAGAGAAGCTATGCTGTGAAGCAGCCCCTCTGACAACCTCTGCTGACCTCACAAGTTCTCACAGCTTACAGGCCTCTCAGAGTTGAACTGCTTTGGACTCAGATAGCTTGGTCTTTGTACTCTAGATTCCATCATTCATTGGATGTTGGTTGCCCAGGGAAAGTATATCCATAGTCTGCATCTGGGACAGTCCCTGGGGGGCTTTAATTGCTAAAGACTGAATCACTAGTGAGTGTCCTTTCTTGAATGAGAATCTGTGCTTCTCCAAGCTGGTCTTACCAGTCATGTACTTACACTTACTTTGACTGCTTGAGTTCCTGGTTCCATGGAGGGTATGCTTTTACACAGG
>NW_006192730.1:0-831 GCF_000334495.1 Tupaia belangeri chinensis | reverse complement strand
GTGTGTTTTTCAAGCTGCCAGATCTGGGATTGGAACTACATGGCTAGTCATGTGAGATTCAGCTCCCTTGCCCATCAGGCCATGGGGCCAGTCCCAAATTTTTTTCTTCCTCCTCTCTCCCTGCCTGCTTCTTTTCAACCTCAACCTTCTTTTCTCCAAAATGCAAGTGAAGCAATTTTCTTGGAATCATTTCTGTCACCAGTGATATAAACTGCTGTATTTTGCTTTTGAGCTTTATTTTAAAATTGAGGGCACTCTTCTGTTGCCAAATAAGTGACTCACAAACTATTTTCTAAGTAAGAATCACACCTCACACCTTGCTGAACTGAATTATGCAGTGAACTCCGTGGAGTTTCCTTTTTACCATTCCTGTTTGACCAGCTTTCCTCTAATTCCATCCTGAAACCAGCAATATCTGAGCACCTTGTCTTTCTCTCATCGCCCATTTTCTGTCCGGTCCATTTCCAGGCCTTTCAATGCTCAGTGCTGCTGCTTCATCTCAGGCTCAGGCCTTAATCACGAGTTGTAAGGTAATTACCTAGGCTCCCTTTGCCTCTATCCAGTTCACCACCTCTGACATTAACATGTAAAACATTCGTTCATCCCTTTACATTTGATAACCTTATCAGTGACAAAACCCAAAGTGAGTAGTATCCACAATAATTTAAGGAAGATATTTTTGCCATGAGACTACTTTAATAACCTTGTTTCCCATGGCAGACATAATTCTCATGAAAACTCACTATAAGGCCTAAATAGTACAAACTTTAAACAACTAGTTTTTTATTTCTTTTACTTCATGTGTGTGTGTGTGTGTGATAACTTGAATCA
>NW_006192729.1:0-831 GCF_000334495.1 Tupaia belangeri chinensis | reverse complement strand
GAGTATAATGTGAAAGTAGTTATGACTGTAAAGAGCAAAGATGACCCTTCACCTGAGTGAGACATCAAAAACCTATCGGGCTATTTGTTTTCTTTTAGCAAAATAGATCCTCGCTTCTTATTAAAACCCAGGTAAATTCAATTATATTATAGAGCCATACAAATGTAAAAATGAAGTCATATAAGCAAAATGCACAGAGTCAAATAATTATCTGATCTCCTGATAAGGACTCCTTTTTTGAAGGAAGGAAACCAGGAATATACCCCAGAGAACAGAATGACTTCATCGGAAATACCTACACGGTAACAGTAAATTTGAAAACAAAAAGTATGAAAAAAGTCTCTGTAGCAAACATGACAATAGGAAACATCTTTGCTTTATTACAGCTCTTAATACCTACATCATGGCTATGAAAACTTCAGTGTGCGGTGGGTACAGGCTCATATACGATAAAGTGAGAAGGTATTAATAGCCATAGAAAGAGTCCAACACCTAGTAATGAGATAAATAAAAGAGTAATAAATATCTTTTAACATAAAACATGAACATTATAATAATCAGTATGGAAGGGTTTTGAGATTGTTTGTGTGAGTAGAAATTGGTTCGCTTTACAAAATCAACTTAGCCATGTCTCCAAGACTGTATACATATTCATCTTCTTTGATAATTATTCCAATTATAGAAAAACTCCCATCGTAAATACTTAAGAAAAAACTAGCATTCCAATATTTTAATAGGAAATGTGAGAAAAAATAGCCATCTGTGGAACTAAGAGAAGAACGAGAGCAGCATGAGGCAGTCGAGGTAGTCACCACCGGGGACGCAGAGAAA
>NW_006192728.1:0-831 GCF_000334495.1 Tupaia belangeri chinensis | reverse complement strand
CCCCCCCCAGGAGTTTATAAATCCCTGCGACCTCATTACTACCTCAGCAGCTGGAGTTCCAGGCTGCTCCCCGTGGAGCGGCCCAGCCAGCTTTTGAAGGGTCACCCGCGCCTTGCTTGCTGTGCCCTGAGGGCGAGGAGAGCACCCTCTTTTGGCTCCTCCTGCTGCCAAGACCCCAGGAGCTGGTCGGTGTTCTCAGGTTCTGGGGCCATGCCCAGGAGCCAGAGGCCAGGAAAGTTCAAGGTTCGGGCTGGGTCCCTGCCTCCCTCAGGGAGACAGGGATGCCTCTGATCTACCTCAAGGCAGCGTCAGAAGGACTTGTGGATTCAGGAGGCTCCAGGGTCTGTAGAAGGGGAGCCGCTAGCCCTGGCCCCTTCTTTTCCTTTTAAAATTAGCTTAATAAATGCCGCTGAGTGCGGTTCGTCGGTCCGTACCCTTTCTCTCCATTGGTCTTCTCTTCATAATCCAGAGCCCTCTACTTAGAGCTGGCTTTTGACGGAGGCAATAAATCGGGACTAATCTGGTTCCCTTTTTTACTAATGCTCATCAAACCAGAAAGGAAAAGTCTGTGTGGGTCGACTTGAGCCTTGACCCTTCCACCCCCCAACCACGTTCCTGGAATCCAGCTGCCAGTGAGTAGGAAAGCCGTGCTGTCCAGGGGTGTGTGGGACGGGATCAGGGCGTGGGGCATCCGTCACCTTCCGTGCCACAGGCCAGCATGCGTTAGGAGGTCCCATGGCCATCAGGAGTCAGTTTTGTCCTGTGCCTGTGCGTGCGTGCGTGTGCCTGTGAGTGTGTGCACGAACATGTGTGCGTGTGCCTGTACGTGTG
>NW_006192727.1:0-831 GCF_000334495.1 Tupaia belangeri chinensis | reverse complement strand
GATAGAGCCAATGAGATGAGAACAACCAGTGTGCCCAGCCAATGATCAAACAACACGACCTGGTGAAGGAATTCTAACCCCATGGAAAGTAACTACCTGGGCCCGTGAGCCACTCTCTCTCGCTCTCTCGCACGAGGGCCACTCCTTCCTCTCAGAGTGTACTTTCACTTTTACTTAATCAACTGCCCTCTCCTTTCACTACTGACCTGTTTCATTTCATTCTTGCCTGAAACACCAAGAGCCTGGCCGTCATGGCAGAAGCCACCTGCCACAACGGCCCCTTCCTCAGCCTTTGCCACAAAGCTTTGAACCCTCTCAGAGAGGCCGCTCCACCTGACATCCCAGAGCTCATTTTCTTAGGAAAGCCTACAGAGAAACCGGCACCATTGTTCCTCTCTTCTTCGTCTGCAGTGGTGTCAAAAGCATCTGGCGACACCTGCTCGTGTGGTTTTAACGCCCAACAAGTCAAGTCGAGGCCTTCCTCTGGGAATTTACAATCCAGGCAGGTTTGGGGTAAACCACACATTGTCATGTTTCATGTACTGGGGAGAGGAGAACAGCTGAGCCGTCTCCCTAGGTCTGGAAGGTGTCACTTTCCGAGGTTGCTGGAACACTGCTATATTACCTGGTTGGCGGGGCTCCACTGAACAGCCCCAATTCTCCCCGAGCAGCACGTGAGCAGGTCAGACACAGCTAAATAAACAACTACTCTCTAGGGTAGGCAGTGAACAGAAATTCAGAGGATAGCATTCAGCCCAAGAGCAGACCGAAGAAAAGGTCAGAGCATGGTATGTGAGTTCTCATGGAGACCTACTCACCTACACTTGGTGT
>NW_006192726.1:0-830 GCF_000334495.1 Tupaia belangeri chinensis | reverse complement strand
CTCTTTTGCCTCAACCTCAGGCAGGGCAGGACAAAACCAGTCTTGCCATGAATCCTGATGGAAGTATTTATGTATCTCTGTTCTCCAATGTGGTAGTCACTAGCCACATATGGCTTCTGAGCACTTGAAATGTGGCTTGTGCAACTAAAAATAAAATGTTTTATATTATTTTCTTTTAATTTTAAAAACACCTTCATGGGGCCAGTAGCAACTGTACAACGCCACTTTGCAGGGATTCAAGAAAGTACTTTTGACCTCTCTCGGCAATATTTTTGATACATTTGATGTGTACTTGGTATTTCTTACATTTTTTGGCCTGTATTTAATTGAAAGAGATGTCTTCTTGATGTAAGGGAGGACTTTTCTTGAGGAAAAAAAAAAGTAAGTGTGAACCAAAGCTCATTTTCTCAACTCACTTGGGCAATAAAATTGAACATGTTTATATCAAAATAGCCACCAAACATGTAGGTAGAATTACACAGAGGTAATTTTACAAAAAAAGAGTTAAAGTAAACAGTTTTCTTTATAACAACTCACAAAAAGATGGAAACCACTAAAAAAAAAGGAAATAAAATTACACATATAATAAACATTCAAGAATGGCTTAAGTGGTGATATAAAGAAAACAGATGAGAGATTACCTTGTGGTCACTTGACTAATTTCTCTCTATTAAACCCAATATTAGAGATTTTATGGGACATATTTCCTCTTAAAAATATTTATATTTGGGCCAGCCAGGTGGCATGGCCAAGGTCCCAGAGGAAGAGTGGAGAAGAAGGGATTAGGTCATGGCCAATTCCACTGGGGCATGATGTCTCTCTCTCTCTCT
>NW_006192725.1:0-830 GCF_000334495.1 Tupaia belangeri chinensis | reverse complement strand
GCCATTACACTAACTGCTGGTCCCTCCCACAGACTTTTGAGCCATGTCCTGTCTCATAGAGGCCTGAGAGAGGCCATGAGCAAACCTAAATAGGTCACAGCAGCTGAGGATCTCAGGAGTGAATGTGGAGAAAGGAGGATTATGAGTCAAGGATATATGCCCTGCTGAATGGGGAAGAGCAGAAGCTCTAGAGGTGTTAGAAAGGAACAAGCTAATTAAGTAGGAGTAACGTTGCATCTAATAGTGGGCTGATTCATGCCAACAGTGTTCTCTCACCCCTAATTAGTAACGGGGAATAAAACTGCACCCAAAGTACTCACCTCTGAAACCATTCATTTTGATATGGATAAAATTTCTGTATAATTAAATGTTAATTAGAGATAGAGATGTATAAAATTCAACTCTCTCCTGGCAGATGTCATCAGCCTCCTCCAAGTCCTCAGCTTCCACTCTCACTCCTTCCTAGTCCATTGTCCTAACTGCAGTCAGAGCAGTCTACGAAACTACAAATCCGATCGAGTAGGGGCACTTGGAAATCGCCCCTTATTTTGCTTTGTTTGGAGTAAATCTGAACTCAGTCCCATGGCCTACAGGGCTTACTCGGAGCTCTGTCTCCCTTCCTGGTTTCTTGTGCCACTTTCCCTGTTGCTCACTCAGGTTCGGCTGTCATGGCCACATACTGGTTTTTTGTCTACATCACCCCTTTCTCCAGGTAATTGCTCTTCTCTCAGCCTGGACTGTTCAGTTTCCCATTCTCCTGATGGTTGGCTCATTATGATCATTCAGGCCCAGTTCAAACACTGCCTTCCAGAGAAGCCTCCATCTGCTCT
>NW_006192724.1:0-830 GCF_000334495.1 Tupaia belangeri chinensis | reverse complement strand
CATTACACTAACTGCTGGTTCCCAGCATTTTCTAAACTTTTTTGACTGTGGCACTCCATTTTATGATAAAACCTATCCAGTAGAGCTCCTGCTCTATCTTGGTTGATTTAAGTGAAAGCCCTGTGGCCCCCCAATGAGAAGCGTTAATCTACCCAAGTCTGAGCACAGCTGAGCAGTGTGGCTGCAGGAAGTGGGACGAGTCAGAAGCAGGGTTTGCTCATCCAGACGTTATGCAGGGTACAGGCTGCCTTGACCCACACATTCTACCACCCAGTGCATGAGCAGTCCTAACCCTCAAAGGGACGATGGCTAACCCCAGGCTATCATGGTAAGACAACATCAACCACTAAGTTCACCCAGCAAAATCCTGGGTCTATTTCCAGCTCACCCAGGAATTTTCTCCTTGTGTATTACCTTCCCCACAGATTACTCATCAGCAAGACAAGGTATAGTTTTTCTATTTATGAAAATACATTCTGGTTTATGCTTCAGTCTCTAGTGAATTTTGATAGTAGGAATGTATTCACCAACACCCACCAGAGGTCTTATCTAAATGAACTAATAATCCAAACTCTGGATTTATACAGCTAAGGACCGTATCCTGGAAATCAGTATGCGGATGCAGAGACCTTAGGGGAGAGGTCGGCCATCCAGGGGTCTTACTCTTGGTCTTTAAGTCGATACAAGTATCTTGTTTCATCTTCCCTATAACCATGTGAAGGAGATATTGTCATTCCCATTTTAAAGATTAAAAAGAAACCCTAGGCTTAAAGAGAATGTCTTGGGACTAAAAGTTTGTGATGGGGAACCAGCAGTTGGTGTAATGGCTA
>NW_006192723.1:0-830 GCF_000334495.1 Tupaia belangeri chinensis | reverse complement strand
TGGTTTAGTACAGTCATGGGTCATTTATTGATGGGGATACATTCTAAAAAATGTGTTCTTGGGCAATTTTGTCATTGTGCCAATATTGCAGAGTGTACTATAAACCTAGACAGTATAGTCTCCTACACATCTAGGCTATCTGGTATGGTCTATTATAATCTTAAGGGACCACTATTGGATATGTGTTACTATCATTAATGGCAACATTGTCATATGATGTATGACTACATTATATTGTTGGGGCCTAAGCGTTTTTGCCAGCTGGTCATTTGGAGGCTTTAAGTGATTCTTGCACTAGGTTGTAGTGGGTGAGAAAAATTGGTGGAAGTAGAAAGAAGAGATAGCTAATTTCTTCTTTTTGATCTTACGAGGGCAACTGGGCTTAGGTGCCCTAAATGGCAGAGTGAACTCAGTGATTGTTCTATGGTCGTTCTGCAGGCAGAGCCTGTATATTCGGCTAAGAGAATGCCATCATTTGTATTGGCATCACTGATTTCTCTAATTCTGAGGTCTTTACATTCAAATATAGATGGAAAGAAAATTACTTTTGTTTTCATCCTTACCTTACTGAAAATAGGTATTCCATTTAGTTATAGATGTACACAATAAGTCAGTAGTATAAGCAGTGCCTATGATTTTGTCACTCAGAGAATTCATATATTCTACAAACCACATTTTAGATGTTGTACATAGCTTGGAATATTGTTTATGCTGAACACTACTTCAAAATTAGGCTAGCTATAAGACCTGCCACTAGATTTTGTGTGCATAGATTTTATTTCATGTGTGTGGTCACAACTGAGGATATTTTTATAGGCTGGTCCCATAGC
>NW_006192722.1:0-830 GCF_000334495.1 Tupaia belangeri chinensis | reverse complement strand
CTTTCTGGATTCATGATTTGAGAAAAAATGGACATAGCTTTTGCCACTTGGTTCTAGAAGAAAACAAAAGGCATACAGCAAATCATAAGAACATTATTCTTCTACCATAAAAATCATTTAGAGAAGGCAGGGTATTCCTATTTATGGGGCCCCAGGGTTTTGAAATCTTCAAAAAAAGTCACGGGGGGAAGGGAAGGGGCTTAGTAATCAAAAATAAACATTCCACAGAATGATTCATCCAGTGGCATATTACCAAATGTTTTAGCAACCTGCCTGAGTCTAGTTTTTAAGCTAGAAGCATAAAGTTGGCATCTCCCCTTCCCTCGTCTAAATGCTGTTTCAAAAACAACAGGAATGAGAAATAGAAATATAAACCTCATCTTTGACATAATTAGAACTCAGAAACCTCAAGCCATAGGAAAGGTGGTGGCATTGCCAGGAGCATTGGAGCTGGAGCCTTGGGAAGTCCAGGAGGAAGCCATCAGAGGAAGACATGGCTGCACTTCTCATGGAGAGCCCACAGAGTATAGTTCTCCAAGGTGAGGGCACAATGCAAAATACAAAACCTAAGTTGTTGTTTATAATGATGGGAATAGAATTTAGGACTAGTAAGTAGGAGAACTTCCCTGGATCCTTGAAGCTAATGAAGGGTTGGTTTCCATAGATAAGCAATATCCATGGGAAGTAGCAACGTCCCTAAGATGACAGCAGAGAGATGGTTCATTGAAAGTCACCTCAACTGATTAGGGAGAAATAGTCTGTGTATCCTTGTAGACGAAACTCTGGGTTAAAGAAAAACCCTGCTTGTCTAGAACAGATCTCTCTCTTTC
>NW_006192721.1:0-830 GCF_000334495.1 Tupaia belangeri chinensis | reverse complement strand
TAAAGCCTGAAAAATGCAGGAACAAGAGCAATAGCGGCAGAATGGGGGTTCCAGCGAGAAGTCACGGTGACAGTACCTCCAGGAGTCCCAGGCCCCGCTCTTTTTCTCCTGGTAGACCTGCTCTGGCCCCCACATCATCGCTCACTCTTTATCCCATGTCCCTGCTGTACCTTCATAGCCGGTCACCTTCTGACGTCACCTTTGTGAATGTGGGTCTCTTTCTCATCTGCCTGTTTTGGCCCATCCACTCTCAGAGGCAGGACTCTTATTCCCCGACTTACTCTGGGAAACCCCAGTCATGTGCCCTGAAAGCTTAGATGGGGATGGTGGGCTAGGAGTCTAGATGTGGGAGATGAGTCCCAAAGAGTGACCCAAAGAGTGTGGAGTTCTCCCTCTGAACTGGGCAGACTCTGCCACAGTCCCCTTGGCCCCTTGCCCTCACCCCTGCCATGCACCTTCCAGCCAATTTCCACAGTCAGCATCTGGGTCTTCTTGCTAGAAAAGGTTGAGAGACTTAGGGGCTGCTGGAAATTCATGCCCAGTGCAACTCCTGGCTATAACTGATGGGGTTGGGGGTCAGTGATCAGCTCCTGTGGCCTTGGGTGGGACGACTCCAGGGCGTGTGTTCTGTGCCAGGATCCCCTGTTGGGCTGAGGTTTACTTGTTATGCTCACACATAATGTACACATACCCACCCCCATACACACAGATGCAGCAAATCAGGCATCTTTGCAATGCCAGGCACACCTCTGCCTCCTTCCAGTGCCCCCTGTGACCTGCCCATCAGAGGAGGCCACAAGTCTTGTCATGAGCCCCAGAGTCCCCCCCCC
>NW_006192720.1:0-830 GCF_000334495.1 Tupaia belangeri chinensis | reverse complement strand
TTTTTTTTTTTTCTCACACAAGGAATGTCATTAGTAAGACATGGGCATGTACAAGCATTCCAGTCCTTTTAAAAAAGGGATTCATATGCAGAATTCTTAGATTATCTCACAAATTGCTGGCTTAGTTATCAAGTTATTTGTGTTGAGTTCTTAATTAATTCATGCTGCATTTCCAAACCTAATATTTTCTATTTTTTCTTTTAAAATGGAATCTGTGATTTAATATGTGATAACTTTTATAAGGTATTCTATATTTTGAATTTCTTCAGATAAGGTTGCTGAGTATTTCTTTATAACCTAAAATATTTTAGAACAATCTCTATTATTCAGACAGTTTTGAGATAGCTGCTGTCAGCAACAACAAAAACAAAACGAAATTCTTTCTTATTCTTTTGAGTTAGAATCTATTTCTGGAGACTAGTTTTCTGTGTGAAATAAAGCTATCAATCCATCAGTTTATCCATATGTATTTTTTCCTTTCAGTGCCAGTGTCAGACAATAGAAGTCCAAAGCTTTCTGCTAATGGTTTCTTTAGTAAAACCTTTGTCTACCTGCAGAGCTAATCTCTAGCTTTAAATTCAGGAGGAGATCTACTTTATTTGGTATTTGTTTCCTTCCATCTCTCTTCTTTCCTGTTTTTATTTTAACAATGTGATGGAAAAATATAACAAATTTCGTTAATGACAGCATGCTTTAATATCTACTTAGTTTCTCTCAGCCTCTTCTAAATCATGTTTCACAGCAGTCTTATTTAATTTCTGAAAACTATTTTAGCACCCTGATTAGTGAGAATCTGGAATACTAGAATGTAATATAGTCTAGCTCTTTTA
>NW_006192719.1:0-830 GCF_000334495.1 Tupaia belangeri chinensis | reverse complement strand
TGTGTCCTGTTTCTTACCACTACGCCACGGTGCCCCAAGCCTGCACTCTTAAACACTGAACTTGACTGCTTTCCAGCTTTGTTGATCCCTGAGAAAGGAGGCTCCATAACCCTTAGGAGCCTGAGGAAACAACGATCCGTATCTCTAAGGGGTTTTCTCCTGGCAGTTCTCCCACACACATAGGAAGGTCTCTCGTCGTGTCTCTCAGTGTAGAGAAACCACACGGGAGCAGAGGGAGGGAGAGATAGCAGACCAGTCCTCAGACAATGACGAGAACCCCCGGACACCATCCTGGGTGGACTGGGAGCTCAGCCAGTCTCTGTGAGCAACCAAGAGTCAGGAACCAATCAGGCAGTATCAGCCAAAGAGCAAAGATGGCTTGATCCTGAAGCAGAAAACTCCCCCGGCTTTCTACTTTCATCTGAAGTACAGGCATGTGACACTGTGGTCTGGCAGTCCTGGGGTCAGGAGTCTAAACACAGCAACACGGAGGGCTTTAGCACCGCCCAGTGCCTTGTGAGACAGGCGGGCCCTGACCGGTGTGCCAGCAATGGTGGGACATCTTCTTCCTGAGGGTTTGGCTTGGTCCTGCCTTTGCTGAACGGGACACACATGTTCTGATGGACGAGAACGTCACATACTGGTGGCATACTCCCCACGATTTTCCCCACCCTTGACTGTCTTCAGGTAGCGTCTTCCACCTGGGAAGACCGTCCCTCCCACCACTACCTGCAGAAACCCCACCTGTCATGGCTCTGTGTAGAACATCGTGGCCCTCCTGATTGTCTTAGCAAGAGTGTTTGGGCCAGCAGGTGGCAAGATGGTTAAGG
>NW_006192718.1:0-829 GCF_000334495.1 Tupaia belangeri chinensis | reverse complement strand
AGGAGGGGTGCTTCAGCATAATGTGGAGCCATGTGGGAAGGCTCCAGAGAATGCCCCTGACCACACCTGCAATCCTGGATGCTGCCAAACTGGGAAACTTCTCTCTGTCTTGGAAATAAGTAAACGAACTTTAAAAAGAAAAGAGTATTAATGGACATCATGAAATCATAACAAAAACCTAGAAAATTTTTCTATTGCTCATTAATAATCTATGCTTGCTGAATTAAGTAGAGGCAAAGTCATAAGATGATTACGATAACATTTAGTGTCCAGTGATGATGGAGAGATAATGTCCCACCATGCTGTACAAGGAGCTGGTTAAATAGATACAACACCATGGTCTTTCCTTGAAAGGGCCATGGGTAACTAACTGCATATTCAGTAAGTATCATCAAGGGCAGGGGCCAGAGAACTGCTATGTGAGGATCCAGGTCACTTAGTCCAGTATGGAAGCATCTGATGCTGGCAACTCTTCAAATTTGTAATGCCGTATAGATGAGACAGGCATGCTCAAAGAGCAGAGCTGAAATCGATAAGAAAATAACCACAACTCACCTATTTGAAAGAAAATGTTTACCACTTTGGCAGTCCCATAGTAGAATGGGCTAGCTTATAAAATTAAGGCTTCACACTATGAAAAATGGGCCTTACTGAAGGCATTTTTCTATATAGCTTAGTCATTGAAGATTTGTTCCCAAGACATAGGAAAACAGCTGAAAATGGCTTTAATGGAGAAGAGGAAGGAGTTGGAGTGAAAAGCACAGGCACACATAAAAAGAGGAACATATTTCTGAGTCCATATTAAAAAAGAAAAGAAAAGAAAAGAAAA
>NW_006192717.1:0-829 GCF_000334495.1 Tupaia belangeri chinensis | reverse complement strand
AGGCGTATCAAGATGCAACCCGGATGAAAAGGCTGAGCAGAATATTCTAGAAGGAGCAGCCAGGGTCGAGACCTGGGGGTAGAAATGGTTACTGCTGTGTTTGGGAGCCTGCCTTATTTTCTTTAATATACGAGTGAATTTAGGACAATTCATGAAAGCATGAAATTAAAGCGTGAGTTTATTTTGGTACAATTTTTAAAATTCATGCATAGTTCTTTTGAAGTATGTATTTTCTGTGAACTTTTTTTGATACATCATGTTGTTACCTTTAAACAGCACAGTGTGAGAGATGCTGGCTTTGGTCAAGGGTACACAAGCGAACACTTGTCATTCGACTGCAGGAGGCTCAGTGAGGCTCTTCCTTTTCCTGAGTCCCCCCTCTGCCTCTCAGATAAACAGTCCTGGAAGGCAGGAGTTGGTCCACTCGCCGCGGTAGATGAGTCCTCGCGTGCCCGCCACAGGTAGCCATGCGTAGCCATGCGACATTCGTGCGCTGCGCTTGGTCTCACCTGCGGGCCTTTCGCATTCATCCGGGGCAGTGGCCCTCTGTTCCTCAACCTTGGCTCCCATCAGAATTGCCCACGAAGCTCAAACGCAGCCTCAGACAAACCACTCAGAGTCTCCGTGTAGGGTGTGGGTCGGGAACCTCTGGTTCCAGTGGATCTCGCTGTTTCCAAGAAGGGACAACCTGACCCAGCCCTTCCACTGGATTCCCATCCCATTGTCGCCCAAGGGTCCAGTCTTTTATTTCTCACTGTTTTCTGCATCCCGAGTAGTACAGACACATAGTGGGTGCTTTGTAAACACCAGTTGGATGAACAGTCGGGGA
>NW_006192716.1:0-829 GCF_000334495.1 Tupaia belangeri chinensis | reverse complement strand
CCTGTGTTTTTCAGATCTGACAACCAAGACAGCTAAGTGACTAAGAGGTAGGTAGTGTACCCAGTGTGGATATGCTGACCAAGGGATGATGCATGTCCTCTAAGACAGTGTAAGATTTCATTTGGAATCATGTGCCATTTAAAATGCATAAATGGTTTATTTCTAGAATTTTCCATTTCAGATGTTCAAACCACAGGGAGCTCCCCTACTGGAATTAACATCCTAGGCTAGAGGACTATTCTGTCAAAACCACAGAGAACGTAAGCAATCTCTGAACAGGAGACACTATGGGGCCACCTGGTGGCGCATTGCTAACACAGCACATTCCACAATGCTGGATCATATGGTCAAGTCCCAGGTTAGCATCCAGAGGCCTCCCTGTTCATGCCAGGCACCCGCACAGAGCTAGATCACAGCGTGAAGACCCTACCAGGGGTGCTGTTTCTCTGTCTCTCTCATGGTGTTTCTCATGGAAGAAAAAAATAAACTTATAAGAAAAAAAGAGAGAGAGAGAAAAACCAAGATTCCATAAGCCATAAATATGCTACAAATAAGTCTGACAAAACAGCACCTGAGAAAAGCCAAATCTCTGAGCTTTGTGTTCGTTATGCTTACCTGTTCAAGTAGCCATCTGTAACACCATTGATATTCTCCAGTTTTTGAAACAGTCCAAACACTTCGTTCTGTAAGTAGCAGTACTTTTCTGAGCCTCTGAAGTTAGCAAGCATATCTTTAAGCTGGTTGAGAACTTCAGCGAGCGCTTGTGAATCATTTTGTACACTCTGTCAAAAAAGAAGTAAAGTTGATTGGCGGTAGTTGTCTGATTCTT
>NW_006192715.1:0-829 GCF_000334495.1 Tupaia belangeri chinensis | reverse complement strand
CTGCAAAGTGCCTGGAAAGAGATTCATTTAGCAGAGACCAACAAGGTGGGATAAATAACTACCATCAACCTACTTTAAGAACTTTTTAAAACAAGCCACTTTACAAAATACATGGAGAACAACAACTGTATTTTCTGCAATTAATTCTTATCCTCATTTATTGCTACATTTCTTATATTTTTTTTCTCCAGATTTATATCTGTTTTCTCATGCCTCTGTTGTTCTCTGGATCTGGAAGTTCCTGACCTTAACCATAACAGAAAAACATCTTCCAATCCCTTAAGTTTAAATTTGTTTTGTCTGTCTACCACCAGGTATAATTGGAAATCCTTCTTGTGTTCAGACACCTAAAACCTATTATGTCATATTTTACTTATTTGTTTACATACTATGTCCTACTTTAGAGTCTGAACAATTTAACACGGAGATTAGTCTAGTTTACAGATTGTGCAAGTGTGGCCTGCAACCAGCTATAAGCATAACCTGAAAACATACTAGAATTGCAAACACCTGGGCCCCACCTTACACCTACTGAATAGGAAACTCTGGGATGGGGTTAAGTACTAGGTTTTAACCAGCCCCAAGTGAACACTAGATTTTTTTTCATCCTAGTACCCAGTATTTCTTCCCCTGTAATATTGCTAACATTCCACTTCACGATATGAGAAGTCTTCAAAAGTTAATGAAAAATGAGTATTGAAGAAAACTACACATGGGTTCTTAAAGTCTTTTGCACCAATATAAACAACTATAATAATTCCACTTTGTCATGAACTTTTTGAAACTCCCTTGTATATCCAGTGTATAAAGGCTCCCAAGTATAAAAAAA
>NW_006192714.1:0-829 GCF_000334495.1 Tupaia belangeri chinensis | reverse complement strand
AAATCTCGACAGGACAGAGAAATGGAGAAGACTGCAATATGGCCTTGTCCCACTGGGAAAGGTGCTTTCTCTTTCTATCTCTCTGTATCTCTGTTTGTCTCTGGCAAGCACATATACCCTTCAACAATTAATTTAAAAGAAAGCTTCAAACAAGATACAAATAATTAACAAACAAATGGGGAAAATATAATTCCACTGTAATCAAAGTAATATGTTAACCCTTTTAATATGGAAAATTCAAATATTTTTATTTCAAACATTACTAATGAGACTACAAAGTGGAAAAGATGTTCTAAAATAGTTAAGCAACTTTTAAATTTGAACTTTGAAACAGTCATTTCTCTGCTATTATAGAAATCTGCTCTAAGACGACACTCAAATACAGAAAAGGACAGTGATATAAACATACTCGGTATTACATTTTTTTCCAAAATTAACTAAGAAAACTAGAACTCTCTTAAAGCCTTCCAGTGAAAGGGTTTTTAGTTAAACTATGGTGTTTACCTACAACTGACTATCCCATAATCACTAAGATCTTTCTGGAATGTTCGATGACGCAGGGAACTGTTCGTGATACAATATGCACATCACCTGGCTGCCTTCAGTTTGAAGCATCTCTTGCTTCTCTTCAGGACTTCTTTTCATTTCGAACCTCTGAATAAATTCACAGTCTTCAGCGGAAATCATCTGCCCCCTGGAAAGTGAGAATAAGTAGTTCTATTCAGTAAGAGGGAAACAGCTACCAGGAGCAGAGGAATCCCCTTTCTCTTCTCTGCCCCAGAGTTAGCTACACGGGCGGAAGCAAGAGCCCTACCATCCGACAGACCCG
>NW_006192713.1:0-829 GCF_000334495.1 Tupaia belangeri chinensis | reverse complement strand
CAGAGTGTTTTCAAGCCACTGGGCCCAGGATTTGACCTGCGGTTGGCCATGGGGGTCCTGGCTCCTTTAACCATTAGGTTACAGGACTGGTCCTCTGTGTGGCACTCTGAGGTGTCCTAGACCCTCTAAGACCATCCCTAGCCTCAGCTGGCGGAGTCTCATTCTGGGAGTATACAGTCCATTCTGATGGGCTGCCTCTGTGTCATTTCGTGACTAGCGACATGTAAATTAGGGACTCGTTCGGTGTTTAATTTTGCATGTCGGGGTGTTCGTTCTGTCCCTTGGGTACTTACGGCCAATTCTAAATTGCTCCGGCTTCATAAATTATTATCTGTAGAAAACATACGTAGAATTACAAACTAGCACCCGCAGAGTGGGGACAGGACAGACGCTCGCATGGCGGAGACCCAGTCCTCCCCGAGGTGCCTCTCCAGGCCCCTGACCGTTTCTGGGGTTTCATCCTAGATGTGCTCCACCGCGGGCCCCAGCTGTGAATATAAACGAGAGACTCCCAGTCTGTGCCCCGAGATCCTTCCACACCCACAGCTGCAGCTCCGCCTTCCCCTCCCAGCGGCTGCACAGTGTGCCATGGGATAACGCACCGCAGCCTCCCTACTGCCCGGTGCTGCTGGATGTCCACGTCGGGGCAAGCGGTAAGTCACTGCCGGGTCAGCAGGGCTGCCTCTGCCGACTCCGTGCAGCCATCGGAGACGCCAAAGGGCAGGAGAGACGGAAGGCCTGTGGCCACGCCTGCTCCTCTCCTCGTCATCCCAGTCACTCCATGTCAGAAATGACACTTTCTGCTCTTTTCGCTTTGAATTATACATGT
>NW_006192712.1:0-829 GCF_000334495.1 Tupaia belangeri chinensis | reverse complement strand
GGAATCATTCTGCTAGGCCACATTGCACTCATGAAACTAGAATGCTGAGTAAATGCAGACCATCTCGTCATATCACAGATGAAGGTGAAAATCACTTAAACCCAGAGAGGTCCAGTTACTTGCCTAAAAGTGCACAGCTGATTATTGGCAGAGTTTAAATTCCAGGCTGGTGTTTACTTTTTTAAAATAACCATATTACCTTTTAAAACCTGCAGAGCCACCTACTTCACAGCTTTACAGGCCTGTTGCTTCGATTTCATACTGTAAACCTTTTCATTTATATCGTCAGATGTTCACACGTGGGACTCTTGATGAACAAAGGAAGTATTGTTGTCTATTTATGTTTTATGTTCCCCAAGTATTGGGAGTATTACAACCTTGGTCACATTTGGGGAAACATGCCAGTGTTTCATCACATGGACACATCTGATTATTTTCAGTAGATTTCATAATCCAATACTGTTTATCAAAAATCGTACTGAAAATTGATTAGAAATAAAAGTCAGCCTTGTTTTGGTGATGGCTGCCAGGAGCGTGTGTTGATAAGGAGCTAAATGCAAAATCTAGGTGTGAGAGTCTACAGGAAGCAAGGTCTGCTGAGAGAAAATGTGTAGTGGCAGCACATTGACCTAGTCATTGGTTATTTGTGGTTTAATATTTAGAAAAATAGTTGAACCCACTTAATATTTCAAAACTTATTCTATGTTTTCTGTGAAAGCTTTCACTGGAGAAATGGTTGAACAATTCAGTGGTTGGTGATAAATGGAACTGTGCCAACTAGTCCTACTTTGGAAGAGATTTTATTTTTTAATTGCCAGAGGGCATGTGC
>NW_006192711.1:0-829 GCF_000334495.1 Tupaia belangeri chinensis | reverse complement strand
AAGAGAGAAAAAGACAGAAAAAAAGGGGAGACTGACCCCACATCCCCACTCTCCCCTTAGGGGCCCCATTCTCCCTGCCAAGTCGTCAGCACCCCCAGCACTGAAGAGTCCAGTTGGGGAGGGGAGGTCCCCACTCGCCCGTCTGTCTTGTGCTTCTGTGTTTGGGGTTTGTCCTCTGGGTGCCTGTGTGCTCGAGAGTCGCCTTGCGAGAGCCCCTGCCCCCGTGACCCTGAGGGGCGAGATCAGTTGGAGGTGTCGGAGTGAACACTCCCTGGTCCCTCTGTTGGGGATGTCACTGAGGATGGGGTCACAGCCTCCTGCCAGCCACCATTTGCCTGGAAAAAGGAAGAGAAGGTTGGAGAAGACCCTGTGTGGGGGACGCCGGTGCTAGGGAAGAGGGCCTGGGAGGAGCTGGAGAGGGCTCTGGGAGGCACTCACCCTCATTTCCCGAGGACTGTACATCTGGCTGCCCCCGAGGTTATCCCCATAGCCTCCTGGCCCCATTGAGTGCCGGAGCGATTCCACCTGCAGGCGGCGAAAGACAGGACACAGTGAGAGGCAGCCTTGGGAGAAAGAGGTCTTGTATCCAGAGGGGGCCAGTTGGGTTCGGGGATGTCCTCCAAGAAGAGATGGGGCACCTGACCTGGGAAGCCGCGTAGGAGTCTCCGTTGAGCCCGGGCATTCCCAGAAACATGTCTCCGGATCCTGAGAGGTTGAAAGAGCCACCAGAGCCTTGGAGGAGCAGAGCGGGAATTAGTCAGCGCGCCCGTGACCCAGCCCGCGACGGCAGGCACCTGAGCCCCGACGCTCGGTATCCAACACGCCCTCC
>NW_006192710.1:0-829 GCF_000334495.1 Tupaia belangeri chinensis | reverse complement strand
AAGTACCAAGTACTGGAATGAAGTAAGTACCAAGCTGCCTTTTGCCTCTGATACCCTACACCTGCTACTCAGACCTTTGCATAGCTTAACATATATGTCTTGAGTGTCTGACACCTTTCTGCCAAAATCTCTTTCTTAATTTCTGGAACATTTTATATCCAAGATGCATACTTCTTTCTTTCTGTGTCTACCTGTCATTTAAACAGATGGAAGACTTTGCAGCCAGTGCATCTGGTGATAGATAAAACAGAAACAAAAAGAAAAAGATGTCTTCCAGGCCTTGGTGTCTAGAAACCCAAGTTCATTCATGTGGCTCTGAGAGTGGTAAACGTTTCCTTTATTTTACTATAGTAAAGAATGAAAGAAGCAAAGTTGAAGGAGGGGCAATCCCAAGAGAAAAACTAGAACAGAAGGAGCAATGGCAATGGAATGGAACCTGACTGCAAAGAGCCACTAAGAGAGCCATTGGTGGAGCGCCAAGAACATAGAGTTGAAATCATCAACTGTAGATGATCGTCCTTCACTAAAGGAAGCCCCTTTAACACATCAAGCCAGGGAGCAACACTAAATATCCTTCTTGAAAGCTTCTTCATTCATGAGGTATTCCCTTCAACACCTCGACATGCATCTTCCTTGACATTAGAGGTGAGAACAGTCTCTGAGCAGACTTCCATTGATCTCTACGTGAATTTCAACAAAACTCATTTCATTAGTTTTCTATAGATGTTCTAGTAGTTTAGAGTAAACTCAGTAGCTTAAAACAACATAATGGAGGCCAGCAGATTGTGTAGTGGTTTTATCACTGGACTCTCATATGGTCAACTGCAGT
>NW_006192709.1:0-829 GCF_000334495.1 Tupaia belangeri chinensis | reverse complement strand
GTTTTCTAACAAAATCATATAATGGTAATGTTTCTGCATTTCTCTCTACTTTAAGGGAGCTCATAACATCTTCTCGGCTTAACTTTAATAACAGCATTAAGATTTTATGATGCGTAAGTATTAATATTTTTTCCTATAAAATTGTATCTTTACTAATTTTTTTCTTTTTGTGCGTTGTTCTTGTTGAGTATATCAAATCTTGATTAAACAAGGTTCAATCCAGTGTAGTAAAGACATACATAAGTAAGTATGTATGTTAATGCATAGTTCCAATGCATAGTTTCTGGACTGTCACAATTTGCCTTTTCCTATTCTTTGAAAACCTCAAACCTATTCTCATATTTACATAGAACTTGATTCCTTATTATCTTCATCTGGCCAAATTCCCTACTTTGAAGTATTCACTCCTCATATATGCATTCTCTGACTAAATCATTCTCTATATTCCCCCAATATTATCTATATTAATACTATTCTTTATTCCTTTTCTCTGAATTTTTTTTTACTTTTAAATTGGCATATAAAATTGTATTTTATGAAGATGATATTTTGAAGTATATGTACAATTGTGGAATGGCTAAATCTAATTAATTTACAAATGCCTTACTGCCCATTGTTATCATTTTTGTGGCAAAAAGAAAATAAAAAACCTACTTCACCTGCTCACTTAGCATTATTAGAAAATGCAATGTTGCATCATTAACTATAGTAACCAGGCTAAACATTAGGTCTCTTGAGCTTATTCCTCCTGTCAATCTGTATCCTTTAATCGACATCTCCCCCTCGTCCCTTTTATATTACTATGACTTCTAAAATTATGGATTTTTTT
>NW_006192708.1:0-829 GCF_000334495.1 Tupaia belangeri chinensis | reverse complement strand
AAGATCATTCTGTACCCTACAAAGATGTGTACTGATTATATGTGAATTATAAGTTACAATAAATATATATATTTAAAAAAGAAAAAGAAATGCTGGGCCTCAGCCCTCCACCCCCCTTAAGGCCTCCTGAATGAGAAGCCACATTATAACACCCCAGGACTTCTGGATGAGAATCCATATTATAATAATACTTCAAGACTACTGAACAAGGAGTCACATTTTAAAAACATCCCCACACATAGGGTCCATGTGCACATTCATGTTAGAAGCAAGGAGAGGGATAGCAACCAAGGTCAAAGCTCCACTTCAGAATCAGGATTCTAACCCAATCCTATTGATTATAGCTACCCAATCTTGGGCAACATACTTAACCTCTGTGATTTCAGTTATTACTCCTGTCGAATGGGAGGATATTTCAACAAACCTATAAGGTAGGTGATGAGCGAACTCATTAAAATACCCAATGTAGTTCTTAAATTCTGATAAACAGACCATGATTCTTAAAGTATGTAGTTATTCTTGCTTATCTTGTATGAGTTAGGAAATAATTTTTCCTCAAAGCTCTGTGACTCTGGGCTAGTCCCTTTGGGCTGTATATGATAGGAATGGTTGAAGGATAGATGTTTAGACAATGCTGAGTTGGAAAAAAATAGGGTTGAAGTTAGGCTGGGGGACGTATTGGAGTCTTGGGTGCCCTTACCTTATCCCTGGCCTCATTCAGTTGGTCCTCCAGCTCTGAGAAGCTAAAGCTGGACACTGTGATGAAGTCACTCATGACTGGGACAAACTTGTCATTAGGCTCCCGCACCTGGCGTCTCTGATATTCCAG
>NW_006192707.1:0-829 GCF_000334495.1 Tupaia belangeri chinensis | reverse complement strand
CACTCGTGGTAGAGCTGCCTCCGCTTTATTATTTTAATAGATTCTCTTTTTAGAGCAGTCTTAGGCGCAGAGCAGGACGGAGCGGAGGGTACAGACATGTCCCCATCACCCACAGCCCACCAGAGCGGTGCGTTCCCTCCAATGGATGAACCACGGGGACGCCCTGGTGTCCCACAGAGCCCTTAGTTACTTCGGGTTTGCGAGCTGCCGCTGTGCATTCTGGGGGTCGGACGAATGTGTGATGCCAAGCATTCCTCATCACGTCCCATGGAGCAGTGTCACCCTCAGAATCCCCCGTGCCCACCTGTCCCTCCCTGCCCCAGCCCCTGCCGGCGTGGACCTCTGTCTCTGCAGTTGCCCTTCCGGGCTGTCACGCACTGGCTCACAGGTGTGGACCTTTGCAGCCGCTTCCTCCCGGGCCACGTGCGGGGCGTCCCTGTCTTCATGGCCCGGCGCTTCCTGTGTGCCCTGACGGGCCGAGGTGGCTGCAGGAAGCCGAGGCAGCACACGCATGGGCAGCTACGAACAAGGCCGCCGCGACACCATGTGCGGGTTCAGGTGGACGCGTTTGCACCCTGCTCTTCGCGTGGGGTCGAGGGCCCACCGCCCACCTCCCTCTTGGGCGTGCCCTCCTGGTATGGCACGTCTCGTCCCTGAGCCAGTGGTGTCAGCACACGGTGCTGCCCCAGTCTGAGGGACCGTCCGTGGGCAGGCTGCCCCCACCCTGGGAGGAGGGTTTCGCTTCCCTTTCCCGCTGTTGGGACTCGGCAAGGAAGCTGCCCCGTGTGCGGCCGACGCCCCGCCCAGCCCTCGCTGCTGGCCAGGTGTG
>NW_006192706.1:0-829 GCF_000334495.1 Tupaia belangeri chinensis | reverse complement strand
GAACAAGGGGATCTTTGCTGCCTGGTGCTATGGGGAGGGCTGTCCCAGCCTTCCTTTGGTTTCTCCCAGCCTGGCCCCCTGACTTCATGTTCAAGTGCTCCTGAACACGATTCGGCAGAGACACAGTGACAGGTTACCCAGAGCCCAGGATGGGTGCTGCCTGGGGCATGCAGTGGGGGAAGGTGGGCCAGCTCAGCCTCCCAGGGACTCGGGAGAGATGTAAGTAGAGACCACCAGCCTGGCTCAGGGTAGGTTAGCACCCAGCTGGCCCCTGCAGATGGCAGGGCAGGTCTCAGCCCCCAGGCCTGACCCTAAAGCCCTGTTCCTCAGTCGGCCCCCATCTGAGTTTCCCCCTTCCCCTTCGCCGTAATGACCAGGTCATTTCTGGAAACCCAAGAAGCATGAGAAAGGCTGGCTCCATGCATGGCAGTAATGCACCGCTCAAGGGAAGCTGGGTTCCACGTGGCAACTGTGGTTCAACCCCCCAGCCTGGTCACTGCAGAGGGAGCTCGCCTGTGTCTTGGTCACGTGTGCATCCGCTCTATCATGGATAAAGGGGAAAGATGTTTTCAAAGATAACAATAGGATGAGAGGAATGCGGAAAAGAGCCAGTGAGGTTCGTCTTTAAATCGGAAAGACCGATCAGCCCTGGAAACATGAAATCCACATAGCCCTGAGCCACAGGAGACAGAGCGCACTAATGATGCAAACAGGCCCGGACAGCAGATCTCTGAACCCTTCAAGAATCAGGTGCTCTCCAGGCTGGCAGGTGGCGTGAAGGTTAAGGCTGCTGGATCCCCTGTGGCTGACCACAGTTTGAGTCCCAGAC
>NW_006192705.1:0-829 GCF_000334495.1 Tupaia belangeri chinensis | reverse complement strand
GGGGATCAGCCTCCAGCTGGTCCAGCCAGACCTGAGCACTTTCTCCCTCCTCAGAGGGAGGAGGATGTCACTCATTCACTCGTTCATTCATTCGCCACCTGTTCGGTGCCTCTGTGCACCCGCAGACTCAATGAATGCAGCCCTTGCCCTGCGGAGCACATAGCCGGGAGAGAGAACTACGGTGGGAAAAGTGAGAACAAGTGTGCTACGGACACAGCGAAGATAGGCCCTCGGGCCAGGCCCTGGCAGCTTCAAGATCAGTGCTATCTCAGAAGGGGTCATGGGGGAGGCTTCAGGGAGGAGCTGACCCTCCAGGTGAGCCTTAAGAGATGAGCAGATATTTTCAGGTAGGTGGAGGACCCACAGGTTAGGCCGAGTCACATCTGGCTTGGTGGATTAAGGCTTCTTCCATGACACCAAAAAGTAACGAGGTCAATTTGCAACGTGTAATGTTGGCTCTGGGCCTTGGCACAAACAGGGCTGGGAGGAAGGTTGGTCAGGGAGGGAAATGCATGAGGGAAGCATCTACCCTCTGCACCTACTTGGAGACCTCTGCCCAGACCGAGAGTCTTTAGCAGAGCCAGCCTGCTTGGGACAGCTTAGTGCAGGTGCCACTCCCTGCCCACGGACCCTATGGGTCACACAGGGCAGACACTCACCCTGGTCTGCAGACCCCTGCTGAGCTTTGAGCTCCCTGATGGGTCTCCTGGGCACTGAGAAACCTACTGGATGTCTGGGCTAGGACTGCACAGTCCTTCACTGGTTGGCTGGGCTTAGGCAGGGCCTTGGCACTCACTGCAGATGCTGAGGCTTTCAGTAGGGAGTCTGA
>NW_006192704.1:0-828 GCF_000334495.1 Tupaia belangeri chinensis | reverse complement strand
CAGGGTCTTGATGCCCTAATCCATCCCCCAGCCTCAGCCAGCTTAGAGTCATGGGTAAGTGCACACCCAGCATACTCAGGCAATTTTCCAAATGTGAACCTGGAACCTTCCGGTGTGGTTCAGCCTCTCAGAGCATCATGTTCTATGACTGCACTACTGACCAGCCTCTGTACGACTCTAAATGGTGTAAATAAACTCTGAATAGACAACCAATGCAATTTGAAACCAAATGCAAGGGTATTTTGTTTTTTTTTTTGATAACTGTCAAAACTGAACTCCAGTGTGTGAAAGTTGGGATTAATTTCTGTACAAACTTCTGTTACTCTTGGAGCAGTACTTGCACTCATATCAAGTCTTACAAAAGTAGCAGTAAAAAAGTATTTCATTGCTACCACAGAGGGGAGACCCAGAAGCCGTCCAAGATATGCAGTCTTCATAACACCTCCAGCAATGCAAAACACAGACAGTGATGAGGGGTCCGCTACTTCCAAAGGCAGCTCTCTGAATTTTCGGTCACAGGAACACAAAGTTTGTTATTGTTTGGAGCTGCACATCACCTCCATTCTCTTGTACTCACTGGGCAAAGTCTGCTCTGTAAAGCAACACAGGCTAAATCTAATTCTTCTTCCTTATAAATCTTTCAAATATTTTAAAATAATACCTTAGTGTATTCAGGCTGTTGTAGCAAAGCACCATAGACTGGGTGGCTTATAAATAGGAGAAATGCATTCCCAGTAAGGGAGCTAACTGCAGCCTCACCCGCGGGGAAGAGTGTTGTTCCTACCCTCATAACCCAATCACCTCACAAAGGTCTAGGATCATGGTACC
>NW_006192703.1:0-828 GCF_000334495.1 Tupaia belangeri chinensis | reverse complement strand
TCTCGGGGCCCTGTAACTCCCCGAGACACCTGGATACCCAGGACTATTCCCCATTTTTAGGTCCTTAACTTCATGTCCTCCACAAAGTCCCTTTTGCCAGATAAGGTAACACCACAGGTTCTGGGGACTCGGACACGACATCTCTGAGGGACCATGATCTGTCCACCCCACCCCCCACGTAGCAGGACACGGCTTTCTGGTTGGAGAGAGCACGGGTGTAGACAGGGTATCTGTGACTTTATTGATGAACCACGGAAGTCCACTCAGTAAGCCTGCAATAAAAACATGCATTCCACTCGTCGAAGAAACTTCTTTGGAAGCTCTGGAAAATTTGGCTTTGTCGGAGAAAACAAAAACAAGAAAATAAACTAGTTCTCACTTGGGCAATGTTTTGCTTTCTGGGGATGTTGTTTGTCTTAGGTCAGAGTCAACAACATGAGGATCTCGGTGAATTTTAAATAGTTTCTTTTTATAAACAGAGCCCAGGAAGACGTGACTAAGGGCTGCTGCTGCGGGGTCCAGCCACACGCTCCCCAACACTGACGGATCCCTGTGCAAACACAGACCGTTATATTCCAGTGGGTCCACTCAGCAGGTGGATGCTGTAGGTGCCCAACTGGCCAGGTCCGTGGGAGGGCCACAGTGCATAGGCCAGGCCTGGCCCCACCCCAGGTACAGTGTGTGGAGGGAGGCCGGGGATGGGATAACGACCCTCAAACGCGAGCAACAGCGAAAAGCGTGAGGAACAACGGAATTAAAGGACTAGTTTATGTCGGTGCAAAACAATTCAAAATCCATATGTAATTTTTCATAATGCACACTTCCATA
>NW_006192702.1:0-828 GCF_000334495.1 Tupaia belangeri chinensis | reverse complement strand
ATTTTAATTGCTACTTTAAATATAAAATGCCCTTGACTGATTTCACATCAAAATGTTTAAAAATTGTTTCCCAATTTAGACTGTTCTAAGTTCATTGTTTTAATAACAGTTAGCACTTAAATTATTTCTTATAATTTGTTTATAGATTTTTTTAAATTTTTTCTTCTAATTTATAAATTCTAAGTTTCTTTTTTTAGTTGTATTCAACCTTTTAAGTTCTGAGAGAAGTTAAACTCACTATCTTTAATGTGGTATACTGAGTAGTACCACAGTCTCTCTGAGAGCAAGATATATACTCCGTCCAACACATCACTTCACATGTGTTAGTTATAAAAAGCAGTAGTTAAAATACAATCTATACAAACGAAGCTCAGTAACATTGTGATTAATTCAATTAATACTACATAATGATCTACTGACTAAACTCCCAAATGTCAGTCCCATTCTGTAGCTTAGTGATTAAAGGAGCCAGATTCCACATTCCAGCTGTGGTTGGAATCCTGGTCTGAGCAGTTCAAAAACCACAGTGGAGTGTTTGCATGCATGCCCCAAATCCTGACTGGACAGAAAAACAAAGACAAGATTGTGGCATGATAATGCCCCATTGTAGGGTTGTTTTTCCTTCTCTCTCTCTGTCCCTCTATGTCTCTCTGGTAAGTACATGTGACTTCTGGTGATTAAAAGAAAATCTGAAAAAGAAAATCTGAATGCAAGTTCTTGGGATATTTATTTGCAATATTACTTCCAAGGTTCAGAGAGGAATGGAATGAGAATTTTAAAAACGACTTACAACTCTTTTATGTTATTTATTTATGTATTTATTTATTT
>NW_006192701.1:0-828 GCF_000334495.1 Tupaia belangeri chinensis | reverse complement strand
GGGGAAGCCTGGCAGGGCCCACCTGCTGGGAGAGCTCTAGGTGAAAAGCAAAACCATGCCTCGTGCTGGAGGCTCCTGGAGGGGCTCGCAAGGTTCTTCCTGGAGACCCACTGGGGTACGAGTTCAGGGGCGGGTTCCAACACTGTAGGCATGGTGGGATGAAATAGGGCTTCCTGGACGACCCAGCTCGGGGTGCGGCAGAGGCAACCAAGGACAATGCCAGCAGTCAGAACCTTGACAAGATCAGGTGCTGGCAACAGCTGCTAGGGCGCCCCTAGTCCATGAGCTGCTGTTTCCTCTCATAGGCTGGATTCTCACCCTGAGAGCCAAAAAGCACCAGCGTCCTGGCACGAGGTGGCTAGCACCTGTGGAAGCTGGTTCATGCTTGACCTTGGTCTTGGGCGCTGCCTCGCCACTTCAGGTCTAATAAACTGACTTGAAGCGTTGTCAGCATGGAGAAATCGATGGTCCTTGAGCAGCAAAACAAGCATTGGAGAGAGGAGCACGTGCTACACAGCTCATCCCTGCCCGCGTTCCCCCTTCCCGCACCAGCGAGCACTGCCCTGACAAGTCCTCATGGGCGCGAGGCAAAAATTCAATCAAAGCAGCATTTTCCAAAGCCCCGTATCGTAGCCATGATTAGCTAATAAAATCCCAGTGGCTGGTGATATTAGCTTTCTGAGTTGTAATTTCCATTTTTACTGCAATTCATCTTCGTCTGCGTCCCGATCCGTTTCTTTCCAGCTCTGGGCACTAGTTAATTTGAATAAATGAGACGAGCACCGTGGACAGGTGCATATCCATCATGTTTCCAGCATCTCCGGGGAG
>NW_006192700.1:0-828 GCF_000334495.1 Tupaia belangeri chinensis | reverse complement strand
GTGAAGAAGCAGGAGACATGAAGAGCGCAGTGAAGCTCCTTTCTCTGAGGAGGGCATTTGAGATTCTGGGTATGTATTGGAAAGGCCCGGCTGCATTCCCGAGATGCAAGCTGAGCACTTCTAGCTGCCCACAGTTTTTCACATGCTCTTGTTTTCTTTACTGAAGGAAATGTACCAAATATTGTGGCACTTTCTCCTTCCTCTACAGTAACAGAAGCCAATTTTCAGTTGAGTATATTGAACCTTGGAATAAAGGCTATATTTCCCAGACTCTGTTGTCCTTGCACAACTTCATGGAAACCCCCCAAATGAGAGGCTTGCTAGATTCCCCTTTCCTGTTACCTGGTAGATGGACCAAGGACACGTCATTGCCCATTAGTCTGTGAAGCAGGTGGAAACACCGGACCTTACCTGAAAGAATGGATGAAGTCACATTTCAGGGCAAAGGGAGCAAAGGGAATCAGGAATAATTTTTTTGCAGGTGCCTATGCAGGAAAGGCAGGCGTTCACAAGGGGTCTGATGTTGGGATGGGTGTCATATCTAGCCGTGACATTTCAGCTGTTTCTGGAGAATCTGGGGTGGTTCTTTTCCCTGCCTCCAATTTTCAGCCCAGGTGTACTTCTAGGAAAACTTGGTCCATGTGTTTCTTACTCACAGTTAACTCAATGTTTCAAGACCTGTTTCCCGTGGGCCTGTCAAAGGAGATTCCATTTCCCCAAGAAGAAGGCCTGGACCCTTCTATTTGGGTAGCATAAGGAAGGTGGCATGCCCTGGGAAAGGCTCTGGACGTAGGACTTGCCTGGATGACTTGCACTTATGCATCCCAT
>NW_006192699.1:0-828 GCF_000334495.1 Tupaia belangeri chinensis | reverse complement strand
CACGCTGCTAGTCAGAAAATATCTTGCCCTCTTTTTTGAATAGCTTTACAAAGGTATTGAAGCAGAGTAAATTGAACCTCTTGCTCCCTTGTCCCTCTGTCCTATGCCCAGGTGAACTTGGTTTTAAATGCACACTGAGGCTAGTTTTTTTATCATGAAATACTATGTAAGGGTAGTATTTGAAAGCTGGGAATAGATGAAGGAAGGAGAAGCAGTGTAAGAAATACCTTTGACCCAGCTTGTGGCAAGTCAAAATACTAGGCTTTGCATTTCAAAGGTTACTTTCCATGTTTCACCACCAATAGAAGAAGGGTAAGGAGTTATACTGTAGTTCCGAAACAACAGTCAACTCAGTTTCTTACCAACCTTCTTTCTCTCTGAAAGTCTGTATTGCTGAAACACGTCAAATAGAAAAGTGAGAAAATATAGATGAAAATGAGGGATTCTCAGACTGGACAGGAAATGGGACAAAGACTATGAGCCCTGTAAGCAAGTCACATAAAAACTGTATTTGATCGTGTTTTCCTTTCATAGTTAGTATTAATCATCTTGAAGATTTCCCCCTCAAACCTCAGAGGAACCAAAGAAAGGTATATACTCCATTCCTCCTTAGATGAGAATTTCAAAGAAGTTATATCCCTTCCTGAAAATCAGCTCTGCTGTGGCAGCAGTCAACTAAATAAGAAAGTTCCAAACAGAAGGGGAATCATGAGACCAAATGGACCAGTTGTTCAGCTCAGCCTACCCTCCACCGGCTAGACGTAAAGATGTGCTGTGCGTGTGTAAACAGAGGACGCTGTTGCCTCATGCAGAGATCATGAAGAAGGA
>NW_006192698.1:0-828 GCF_000334495.1 Tupaia belangeri chinensis | reverse complement strand
GCTCCAAGTAAATTGACAATTCAGGAGCTGGTTCCAGCCTTTATCTGTCATCCCTTCCTCAGAGAGACTTTGGAAGTGGCCAAGGGAGCGGCAGAGGTAAACTTAGAAATGTGCTGGTGGGAGAAGGCCCGGTGAGACAGGACACAGTTGTTAGCTGAGGGCCTCTGCCTAGGGACAAGTGGGAGACTGGGCTCTCTCCCCTGAGCACCTCCTCTCTCATCAACCCTCCTTGGTGACCAGAGGCGGAACTAGTCTTGGTTCCTGCTCTCAAAACTCTCAGTCTGGCAGGGGAGACGAGGGTTAATTACACACACAAACACACTCAGACAGTTACTAAAATTGGAATCCGGCTGTGGACTCCACACTGTGGCAGCAGTCCAAGGACAGGAGAGCCATCAGGAGCACCAGAGGGCCCCCGGCTAGTTTCCGTGTGAAGGATCTGTGTCTCTAAGTCGCACTGCTACTTTTACAGCCTTTGAAGTGAGCTGCTGCTGAAAAGGATCTGTTGACCTCTAATGGGTTAGCTCAGGAGGATTCCCGGTGAGAGCAAAAGAGAAAATCCCATTGTTTCTCTCCCCTGGGCCCCAGAAAAGAAAAGCTACAATGACCATTGTTTTTCTTAACAAAAGGTTTAAATATTTAATGCCTGTTGCTGAGTACTTGTTTCTCTATTCTGAGGGACTTAGGAGCCACAACTCAAGCTGGGATTTATTTATTTATTAAGAAAAACTTGAGAGAGGAAGAGAAAGGAAGAGGGGCAAAGTGAGGGAAGGGAGATTGTGAGAAAGAGCAAGTTGCTGGAGGAAACCGAATCTCCTGGGTTTGGAG
>NW_006192697.1:0-828 GCF_000334495.1 Tupaia belangeri chinensis | reverse complement strand
TTTGCTGATCTCTTCCCAAGACATAGACCTTTTCCAGCTGTGACACTAAGGAGTTCAAACTCACCTGCAACCTACCAGCCTCCGCTTCCAGATATCCCACCCTTTCGGGCCAGGCTGATGCAAGAATTCCTTATGCTGTTCGGTAACTCCCTTAAAGATAGGAGAAACCACGGTGTCTCAGCACCCCGAGAAGCACTCTAGTCTCTCTCAGGATACGTGCTCAGTAATAAACTGCATTAATTGCTGTTCCTACAGAACTGGTTATTTCTGTCAACGCTGTTCGCCCACCTCTCCACACGCGCTGCCCCACACACGGAGTGGTCTACCCGAACACTTTCGTAATGCATTCGCCTCGCTGGCCCTCAACGGCTTGCTCTTGAACGTGTTCCCGCACAAAGCTGAAGACCCTGGGGAGACGCGCCCATGGGTGGAGGCTGGCAATAAAAGGAGCTAGTTTCCAGAAAACAGGTACAGGCAGTCGGTACAGGCAGTTTGCAGCATCGAGGGTTTGAGTCGAATGTTTACATGGAGTCTCTTTCTCATGGGCTAGCACGGCTCTTTGACCTCTTGCCATCACATCTGTACTCTGGGCCATGGAAGGGGGGAGGAGCAGAGAATGGCGTTCTGCTATTTAAGCACAGTTCCGGGATTTCTGGAATAGGACAGCATGCGTACCTCTCATTGGCCAGAACTGAGCTCCGGGGCCTCTGGTGAACACTGGTTCCCCGTGGCCGTTACCGAGTGAGCCTGCGAGCTCTGCTACTGAGCGAGAAGGCCCGTCTCCGCCTTCGGTCCACGGCTTCCTGTAGACCCAGGCACACCTCAGAC
>NW_006192696.1:0-828 GCF_000334495.1 Tupaia belangeri chinensis | reverse complement strand
TTAATTAATTAATTAATTCTTTAAAAAATAAGTATGAATACTTGTAAATTGAATATTCTTTTGTGGAAAATGGGCAATTTACTAAGCCCCATGAAAGAGAGTACATGTTTTATTCTCCCTTCTATCACCAAAAGAAAAAAATTTATAAAATATGAAAATGGTTAAATGAATAATGCTTTCTCACCTAGTATTTGGTTTTAATCAAACCACTGACTATAATAGTGAAAAACTGGAAATAACTACAATAAAAGAAAATTGCTAAGTAAATTATAAATTATCAACTCAGCAAACTATTACGAAATAATTAAAATAATAATTATTAACATTATATGAAAATATGGGGACATTTGTGATACAGTAAAAGAAAAACAAGAAAATATGTAATCTAATTATAACTATATCAATTATTGTATACAAGGAGACTTTTGTTCACTAAAAATGGAATTGAAGTAAGAGTTTATTTCAGTTCAAGAAAAATTTTTAAATCCATGCATAGATATTTGTTACAATGTGTATTTTCCATAAATATTTTTAAAGAGCCCACATATATGAACATGGAAAGATAGTAGACAAAATGTTTTAAGGCAGTGTTATTTACTAGTAGAAGGTAATAAAACTCAAAGTACTTCACAGGATAAACAAAAGAAAACTAGATCTACAAAATCTGCAAGATTTGGAACACATTTTTTTTTCTTTTAAACTTTTTTTTTTCCTAGAGAGCACATTGGCTTGCCGGAAACAGAGACTGGGAGAGAAGGAAAGTGAGAAATCACACCCAAGCGGAGATGGCCACGCCCCAGTCCCTTCTCTACTCTCCTCTTGGGATTT
>NW_006192695.1:0-828 GCF_000334495.1 Tupaia belangeri chinensis | reverse complement strand
CTGTGACGAAGTACCATAAACTGCCGGAATCTGGGTGCTCTGTCTTGTCTTGTAGTTCTGGGGTCTCTGGAGGTTAGACGTTGGAAATCAAGCTCCTGTCCTAGTTGGTTCCTTCTGAAGGCTGTGAGGAAATCTCTCCCATGTCTTTCTCCCCGCTTCTGGAAGCTTCAGGCGCCCCTGGGCCCGTAGG
The DNA here is from genome assembly GCF_000334495.1 of Tupaia belangeri chinensis. Lineage (NCBI taxonomy): Eukaryota > Metazoa > Chordata > Mammalia > Scandentia > Tupaiidae > Tupaia > Tupaia belangeri. The sequence continues at coordinate 638 of NW_006192695.1, read as the reverse complement.
CGGTGCTCCCCTCTGTGCTTACGTCATCTTCCATCCGTTGGTGTCTCCCAGATTTCCCCTGTTTCATGAGGACACAGTTGAACTGGATTGAGGTTCATCCTAGTTATCTTCCTTCATTCATCTGCAAAGACCCCATTTTTTAGTAAGGTCACAGTCACAGATACTAAGGGTTAGGACTTCGATACCTTTTTCGGGTGACAGTTCAACCCCATAACATCATGGCGAGGTGGACGTCCTACCTCGAAGGGCGTTAAAGCCATCGTTGATGATGTTCAACTTTCCCTTAGACGAACGGGGAGCCCTTCAAGCTTTCTGTGCAAACCAGTGACAGGAGCAGTTCTGACCTGATGTGAAAAGGTGCCTTCCAGGCTGAGAGCGGATCTTGGGTTTGAAGACGAGCCTGTTCCGCCAGACAGTAGCCGCCGTCACGTACTCCGTGCTGGTCAGTGCCGAGTGCGCTGAGCACACGCAGTCTCCCAGGGGCTTGTCAGGTATGAGTATTATTACGACTGAATTCTTGAATGTGAAGAAACAGGTTTAGCGAACACAGAGGGGAGGGACAGGAGATGCTGTTCATTCCATTTAGACATGTTAAGTCTGGGCCAGCTGGAGGCGTGGTGGTTTAGGGGCTGGATTTC
>NW_006192694.1:0-828 GCF_000334495.1 Tupaia belangeri chinensis | reverse complement strand
GCAAAAACTTCTCCAAAAAAATTAATAAATATAAATAAACATTTTTGCATCACAATAAGCTTATACTTTAATTCAATTTTTCACAAACTTTTTGAGGTCCCTTCATGGAAAGTCCTTCAGAGAAAAGGAGACCAAAGAACGATGTAGGCAAGCGTGGGCCAGAGAACCCAGAACAAGTCTTGCTCGAAGAGTGGAGAGGGGGGACAGCAGAGTGGTGAAGACAGTGCACGTCCGAGGTTCTCTGGTTGCAGTTCGGACTCAGGACCGTAGGCCTGGCCTACAGCAGGTGTGCCGGAGAGGTGGCTACCGTGTAATCAGCACTGTCCCGTTTTGCTGCTGCGGCATGCCCCTCCCCTGCAGAGTGAGCCGTATTCACCTGCAGGAAACAAGGACCGCTTTCCTCTGACAGGTGTCCGCCTGCTTGCTTGGCTCAGCAGCAAGCCCCAGAGGAAGGCTGAGCCTGCAGAGGGCGGCTGCTGGCCTGCTTGCCCAGCGTGGTGGCCTGGCCTGTGCACTCGGGTCGGCTTATTAGTTCTGTCTGCATGTGAGCCAAGGCAAAACGAGTTTATCTGACATCAGTCATCCAGAGGGCTCTCCTCACTCTTGGTCCTTCACGTACCAGGGCAGAATAGCCAGCTGGTGACAATGAATCAGGAGCCACAGCATTTGAGCACCTCGCAGTTCCTCGAAAATCAGACAGACACGAGGCACATTCTGCTAGTGGGCGAACTGTCAGTCCGAGCGTTTCCCAGGTGACGCGTGCGAGTCACAGCTTCCCGCACTGCCTGTGCCCACCTGCGCTGCCCAGGGCCTGCTGGAAAGCTCTTC
>NW_006192693.1:0-828 GCF_000334495.1 Tupaia belangeri chinensis | reverse complement strand
TGACTGGGAGAACAGCAGGGAGGCAGAAGGCTGGCATAACACACTGAGGCAGGATGGCCAGGTGGGAGGACAAGGGGCCCCTGGGCATGCCTGGCTCACCCTGATGCCGCCTCTAGGCCACAGATGGGTGTGGGATAGGCCTCGGAGGTGACTTCAATGGGTGTGATCTTCACATGATGCTTTCAGACACAGGAGTCAACCTGAATCTGGTTGAAATTCCTTATGTAAATTTCTTAATCTCTCCCTGCATCCATCCCATATCTGGAAAGCAAGCAAGCACTGTTTCTTCAAGCAAAGAGAGCGTGAAATGAGGAAACCCTGCAATTAACCCTGTGGGGCCCATGCCACAGACTCACCATGCAGTCCCTCACTCGGTGTTACTGTCACCTGTCCTGAAGTCATAAGGCAGAATCCTACCTGATGAGATGGTGCCCTGACACCTCCATGGCCTCCTCCTGGGGTGTCCTCTGAACAGGTAGAGAAAGGCCAAAGACAAGGAGCCACTTACTCAGAACCGGGGGTCTTGTCCAGACTCCAGGGGTGACACTTTACTTTCATCCCCAGGTGAACCTGACATGAGAAAAGTCAGCTATTTTATCCTAGGTTGGCAGGCTGCAGGAGTAATTAATGAATTAGACAACTGTGACAATGAATGGGCCAAAGAAGTTACACCTCCATTTGCAGATAGGAAACTAGAGCAGGAGTCTACAGATGCCCTCGCTGGACAAACCAGGAAACCGTGGACATCCGCCTACATTTTTTCCAACCAAAGCTACTTTGGTTTCCAAAAGGGCTAGTTCCATGGGAACTGGATCTGTTAGAAACATA
>NW_006192692.1:0-828 GCF_000334495.1 Tupaia belangeri chinensis | reverse complement strand
TGTGTGTGTGTGTGTGTGTGTGAATATGTGCGTGTTGTGATTTGGAGCTGCTGGTTCTATCATGTGACCTTGTAAAATGAAAATAATCAGCAGACATGAGAATAAAGAGATGGAGAAACCCAGGTCTTAAGAAGGGGGAAAGTCTTAAGCCCAGATCTGGACAAACCTGAAACTTAACCTACTCTTGAATCTTTCATTCACATAAGATAATAAGTTATTTCTCTCTCTCTTTTCTTCTCTCACTTTCTCCTTTCTTATTCATATTTCTCCTTCTCTATTTCCCCTCTTTTAGAGAAAAATCAGTTTAAATTAAATTTTCTGTCACTTTCATCTGTGAAGAGCCCTAGCTGATTTATAAATAAAACCAGAGGCAATACTAACTACTGCCCTTTGTGTTAGTTTCTCAGCTCCCAAATCCCACTCAGGCTTGTTTTCTTTGTGCACTTAGAACTTCCAAGAAAATGGTGCCAGTGCTTTTTGTTTCTTTTTAAAAACAGCTATCGACCTGCTTTCTATGAGTAAGGTAGAGAGGATCTTAGGAAAGTTATCTCTGCAGGCTTGGAGAGAAAGTTGGATGAGCAGCTAGAATTCTCTGGAACCCTAGGAGGTCACCAGGCTCAAGGTTCTGGTCTCAGCCACCCTTCACACGTTGCATAGTGAATCACGGGAAGCTACAGCAAGCCGTAGCCTACCTAACACAGCCACAATCTCAGAGCACAGTTCTAATAGGAAATGAGCTGTAAGTGAGCCATTTCCAAGGTTTTACTATTACCATTATTTGCTCATATGGTCACCAGAGAAAGAAATCAGAGAGAGAGAGAGAGAGAG
>NW_006192691.1:0-828 GCF_000334495.1 Tupaia belangeri chinensis | reverse complement strand
AAATGGGAATCCAAATAGTTGACACTGATTTCACGGGTCCTCTGCCCCCTGATACCGTGGGCTTGCTTTTCGGACGATCCTCCTCGACCCTAAAGGGCCTCATCGTCCACCCGGGGGTCATAGACCCAGACTATGAGGGCAAAGTAAAAGTTATGCTCTCGGCACCTCATGGGATAGTCGCCATCTCACCAGGGGATCGGATAGCTCAATTACTTCTCCTCCCTAGTCTCCATAGCCGTTTCCCTTCATGAGGAAAAACGCGGGGAGACAAAGGCTTTGGCTCCACAGGAAATGACTTAATCTCTGTTGCCTTTGATGGGCTCTCGCCCTATGCTGACATTAAAAATAGAAGGAAAACAAATACTGGGCCTCTTGGACACAGGGGCAGATAGAAGTGTCATTGCACGAAAAGATTGGTCATCATCATGGCCTGTTCAACAGGCGTCTCACCCGCTTAGGGACTTAGGGTATGCTAAGACCCCCGACCTCAGTGCAAGACCACTCTGCTGGGAAGACCAAGAGGGACATAAAGGAGAAATGACCCCATATGTACTAGAACTCCCCATCTCCCTGTGGGGCAGAGATCTCTTAACCGCTATGGGTTTCTCCCTCCAAAATTTGCCATATTCCCCCGTGGCTCAAACTATTATTCTAAAACAAGGGTTCTACCCCTCATTCGGCTTAGGAAAACATCTGAAGGGGAGGGTCGAGCCTGCTGAAGCCAGTTCAAAACAGGACCGAGGAGGTTTGGGTTTTTCATAGTGGCCACTGATTCTTCGATTCCCATCACTTGGAAAACGGGAGAGCCAGTATGGGTAAATCAGTGGC
>NW_006192690.1:0-828 GCF_000334495.1 Tupaia belangeri chinensis | reverse complement strand
CACACCTCACTGTGACCCATGACATTATCTGTCTCTTCACTGCTGCTGTGGCTCCTGTCCTTTCTCCAGTCAGTGCTCAGAGGTGTTAGCTTGCTGATCATCATCACTATTTGAAAAGCAGGAGGAAGGAGGAAAGAAAGGAAGAGTGAAAGAGAGAGAGAAGAAATGGAGCAGGAAGAAAACAAAGGGCATTGAGATGACCTCTCCCACCCACCCCAACATCACGCCTCTCCACAAAGGTGTAGCTCAAATCCCGCCTCCGCCTCTCCTAGGTTATAGCTTCTGGTTCCCCTCCCCGTACCAGCACAGTTTTCCTGTTTTGACCGGTATTTGTGCTACTGGATGACTTGGTGCCTTGGGAGTGGAGGAACTGAGACCGTCCTGCCCGTGCTGTCCTGCAGTGTGCAGTGTCTACAAATCCCTGATGAAATAAATGAACTGGACGGAGATGGGACCGTGACTGGCACTGAGGCTCCTTTGTAGGTGAATTCCAAACCTTTGACACCAGTGTAGCTAGAACTGGAGCAGGAAGAGGAGTTTTGTACATCAGCTTGGTAAATACATTGCCTTTTCTCCTATTTCGTGGTGATGGCTGACTAGCTCTTACTCCCACACAGGGATGGGTACGAGACGCCTCCCTGAATTTCACCCCTTCATCTGTCTTTTTGCTGTTGTGGACCTCTCTCCTTTCTTCATGGGCCCTGCTTTGCATTTAGAAATAGCTTGCTATATTCTTTACGGTTCAGGTCATCAATATTTACCAGCTGTTGCACTGGAAATGCTTATTCTAGAAAGTTGTTGGGTCATCGGGAAAGTCAAGATGCATTT
>NW_006192689.1:0-828 GCF_000334495.1 Tupaia belangeri chinensis | reverse complement strand
CAGCCCAGGTGGAGGGCAGACCTGAGTCCTGAGCCACCACTTTAGGACAGGCAGTGGCATCTCTGTGACCCTGTCACCAGATAGAGTTGGTTAGCATGCTTGGAATGAGCCCTGAGCGCCACAGCCGCGATAATCACTCTGACAGTTTTTAACAATTCTGCTTCTAGGTGTGGCTGGACGCGGCTACCCAGATCTTCTTCTCCTACGGGCTGGGCTTGGGGTCCCTGATCGCTCTTGGGAGCTACAACTCTTTCCACAATAACGTCTACAGGTGCACGGGCAGTTCCTGAGCCCCTTCCTCCCGCCCCGCCCCGCGGCCACACCCTCCCATGGCCACGCCCCCTGGCCCCTCTAGTCTCTTTGGCCACTGCTCCCAGCTCAACCCTCTCAGAGCCAATCCCTATGGTCTATCCTCTGGCTCCGCCCCTTATGCAGACCCTAATCCTCTGGCTCTGTCCTTTGGTGGGTTGCTCCTGAGGGGCCTACCCTCCTAGGCCACGCCCCTCCCCAGCCGCTGCCCACTCGCCACACCTTCCCGTGAGCCCCGCCCCCTGACTCCGCCCCCTGACTCTGCCCCCTGACTCCGCTCCTCCCTCCCTGCAGGGACTCCATCATCGTCTGCTGCATCAATTCGTGCACCAGCATGTTTGCAGGGTTCGTCATCTTCTCCATCGTGGGCTTCATGGCCCATGTCACCAAGAGGTCCATCGCTGATGTGGCAGCCTCAGGTCAGCACCGTGCAAGGAGGGCCGGGCTCCTGGGGAGGGAGAGGCTCACTGTGGTACAGTGGTCACCGCCACCACCACCACTGTGGCTCCCCGGGCTCCC
>NW_006192688.1:0-827 GCF_000334495.1 Tupaia belangeri chinensis | reverse complement strand
GACTTGATATGCCTATGGGTGGTTTATATAGAAATAATTGTAGATGTGAGTGTCTCCAACATGTGTATGTTAAATGTGTATATAACATGCACATTTCTTTGCTTGTCAGCTGAGACGGTCTAGAGGCAATGAGCACACTACCATCCTGGTCTTATTTTTTAATACTGTTCTCCAATAAAAGGAATCAGGGCTTCTTGGAGAAAGGGCCACAACTGGGCCAGAAAACATATAAGACAATGCTACAAGATGCTCATCTCGTAGCTTCAGAAAGCAGGGACGTGCTTGAGCGATAGCAACAACCCGCAATGGTGGGGCTGTGCTGAAGGACAAGGACCCATCTACAAGGGCTCCTAGTGGCCAAAGCAGAGCAACAGAATACACCAAGTAGTTTTTGATGGTAATCCAAACTGAAATAAGCAAACGATTGAAATAAACAGGGAGGGAAGAGTAGACAAATCCGTGGTGTGGAAGAATTCCAGAGAACTTACGTACATACTCAACCCTCACGAGGTAGATCGTTAACTCCTAACTCCTTAAGTGTGGACTGTAACTCCCCTTCCAAGAATACAGTATGGAAAGGAGGAAATAAAAATAATTTACATTGGATAATTCTGCCAATCCCACTTTAGCAAGGTGATCAAAGTTACCATCAACAGGTAACTCATGTTAATGGTACGTACCCTTGGTATGATGTGATGAAAATGGCATCTTTGTGGGCTTCACCTTTCCAAACCCTTAACCCCATCTAGTCATGAGACAAATACCAGATAGATCTCATCTGAGTGACTTTTGACACAGTGCCTGATGAGTACTCCTTAAACTACCAA
>NW_006192687.1:0-827 GCF_000334495.1 Tupaia belangeri chinensis | reverse complement strand
AAACTGCAGTTGGCCATATGGGAATCCAGAGCCTTTCACCACTACCTGCCAGTTACCCCGCATGGCTTTCAAAGCCTGCCCTTTGGGCCTATGTTACTTTCTCCCTTGTTCTCACTTATATTGCCTACTCCAAGATACCTTGCCTCTAGAATAGTGTCTAGAAACCTGGTAGAGGGGCACATACACACCCGAACCCCAAACTTTCAATTCAGATGGAAAGAAAGTCTTGATTTTTGCTGTATTCATTTTCCACGGCTGCCCTAACACATTACCATGGCTTACAAAAAAGCACTTTTATTCTATAGTTCTGGAGGTCAGACTCTAAAATCAGTTTCATTGGGCCAAAATCAAGGTGTTGGCAGGGCTGCACTTCCTCTAGAGGCTTCAGGCAAGAATTTTTTTCTTGACATTTCCAGCTTCCAGAGCTGTACTTCCTGCTTTCTTTGGCTCATGGACCCTACCTCCACCTTCAAAGACAGCGGTTTAGATGATCCAGAATCATCTCCCCATCAAAACATCCTTAACTGAATCACATCTTCCAAGTCTCCTTTGCCACATAAGAGAATATTGGAGGGTTCTCTATCTCTCCTGTGCACACACACATGCCCTCTGGCATAAAAAATTAATTAAAAATATAGTCTATTACATATGAAATTGGAATCCCAGAATGCAAGGAGAGGAAACAATATTTGAAGTTATAGTAGTCAAGAATTTTCCCCAAACTAATAAAAGACATTAAACCACAGATGCAAGAAACTCAGCAAACCCTAAGCAGAAAGAATAAAAAAGAGATTGTTGGGGCCGGCAGGTGACATGGTTGTTAAGGG
>NW_006192686.1:0-827 GCF_000334495.1 Tupaia belangeri chinensis | reverse complement strand
TCAAGACTCCAGGTCCAGGACTCGAACTGTGTAGTCAACCATGTAGAATCCAACTGCCTTGACCTACATGCCACCTGCTGGTCCAATAAATTTATACTTTAATTAAATTTTCCATGACTTTCTGAATTCCTTCATCAATAGGACACACCCAGTAACAGCAGAACACACATTCTTCTGAAGTACATATGGAACATTCTCTAAGATCGACTGGATATTAATCCACAAAACAAGTCTTCACAAATTTCAGAAGATTGAAATCATACAAAGAATTTTCTTTGATCAAAGTGGAATGAAACTAGAGCTCAAGAGCAGAAGGAAAACAGGAATGTCCAGAAATATATTCATGTAGCACATAATTATGTTTAGGTCAACAAAAGTCTGCATATTCTATGGTGGTCCCATTAAGAGTATTATAGCCTATACCATATAGTCTAAGTGTGTAGTCTATAGCACTTAGATTTGTGTAAGCACACTCTATGATGTTTATACGATAACAAAATTGCCTAACATAGCATTTTCCAGGATGTAACCCCATTGTTAATCAACACATGAATATACATGAGAATTGAACAATTTGATGTTGAACAACTCATGGGGCAAAGAAAAAAATCATAATGGAATTTATAAAATGTTTAGAGACAAATGGAAATGAAAACACAACATATGAAAATGTATGGGAAGTGGCAGAACTAGCCTGGTGGTGCACTGTTCAAACAATGCTGAATCCATATAGAATATTGCATATTTGGTTCCTAAGTCAACCTGTACGTGCTGGGTACATGTGCCACGATCCTGTCTGACTGAGAAGACTCAAGGCTGGGAAGGGA
>NW_006192685.1:0-827 GCF_000334495.1 Tupaia belangeri chinensis | reverse complement strand
ATATATAGACAGGTAGATGCAAAGGTAGATAGACATTTACTAGATAGGCAAGTCTATTACATCAACCCAGATATATAACTGAATATTGCAGGATATAGATAGTAATAGTTACATATAAGAGATTTGAGAGAAAGTTTTTCCATCAGTGTTTCAAATGAGATGAAAGAAGGCCATAATTAGGTTAATAAACAGCCTTTAATTTTTTCCCCAAGTGGTATTTTAAACTATTTCAAAGTACTTTTTCATCTCAGAGTAGTCACTCTATTATAGAGATCAAAGTTTGAGGTAAAATTAATGTGTTCTACTTGTTCTGGGACTCAGACTATTTGAATGAGGATAGACTACCACTTACAGACAACCATTAGAAGTGTATGCTATATCTCGCATATTATATAAGAAGAATTAAGACCAAGTCTTCTGTTTAATTGAAATAAAAATAATTTCTTAAATCATTTGTTCAGAAAAACAGTGCTTCTCTAATTTAGATTTCAAAGCACCTAATAATAGTATTGTTCTATTAGGTCATTCGAAAAGTTGTGACATATTTTTCTGTTTAATTCAAAAATGCATTGACTTTTCCAACGACCCAATATATTGTTAATTTATAAAATTAAGATACCAAATTTATATACATATTGTGATATCAACTCTCTGCACAACAACAGAATGTAAGAATGTACCCCTAGTAAGCCAATGAAGGTAGATATTAAATACAAGTTGATAATATCACAAAAAGAGAGATAATCAGATATCATGTGCCCTTTGATGGAACAATACACTATCATTATGAAATCCAGGCCATAGGAGAAAAACAAACAAACAAACAA
>NW_006192684.1:0-827 GCF_000334495.1 Tupaia belangeri chinensis | reverse complement strand
CTTTAACCACAATGCCACCTGTTGGCCCCAAGACCTATTAATCTTAACCTACTAGACTATACTCTGTGAGAGCTGGGAAATAGGTCATATTTGCTTTGATGTCCCCAGAGCCTAAGAACAGGGTAGCTCTTATATATTCATGTCAATAAAGAAATGAATCTTCCCCATTTATAGGCCTATTCTATGGGGATTTCTTATATTGTGTGAGCCCAGCCTGGTTACCCAGGGAATAACAGAAAACTCATCGGATTACTTCCTATGAGTTTCTCAGACAGGAAAAATATCAAACTAAATACTGTTACTGTTTACTGAGTCTGTCACAGGGCTAAGAACTCCATACACTCTACCTTGGACAACCTTGACTTAGAGAGCCCCCTGCCCCCACTCCTGACCCTAACCTACTTTACTTTTCTTCCTAAATTATCTTATTACCTTATACTATATCAAATATTCATTTGTTTATTGTTTTAATTTTACTGTGAGAATGGAAATACCCTAAAGTCAGGGATCTTATATGCATTATTTGCCATTTGTATCCCAGTACCAAGAACAATGTCTAACACATAACAGTTAATATATATTTATTAGAAGAATGACTGAATCTCATTCATTACCAAATAGATAAAATTTTATTCTCATGATATAGCTAAGGATAGTGAGACTCCTAAAGTTAAATAACTTTTCCAAAGTTGTGCCGATAGCTAAGTTTTTAACCCAACCTTTCTTCAGAGTCTTTGTTCTTAACTATGTGTCATTCTGACTTCTAATCTAGAATTTGTATTCCTATGTAGAAAGACATCTATGCCTTCATGACATTTAAGGATCTG
>NW_006192683.1:0-827 GCF_000334495.1 Tupaia belangeri chinensis | reverse complement strand
TAGGACCTGGCCCCAGCACACAGGGGCCTACGCACTGCAGTAAGGGCCAGCCCAAGTCTTTCTGATATTTACCTACTTATACTTTGGGGTAAAAAAGCTCGGAATTTCTCAACTGGCAAAAACTATTGGGAACTTACAGGGCTCAAAAGTATTTGTAAAAAGCACATGTATGGACAGTGTTTAATATTTAGCATTTAAATTAATAAATGATCTTGTACATTTTGAACATTTATTTATGTAATGGTGAATGGAACAGTTTTTCAATGTGTAACTAGGTGAACTTGTGTAAGAACCTGAGAAACCAAGGAAGAAAAGTTGACCCACTTCCAGTAAGCAAGGAACAGAAAACAGAGTGAGACATAGTGAATGTCAACGTGACCGTGGGAGTAATTCTCATATATAAAGCAGTACCTAATGTGAAGATTTACTGAAAGAAAAGAAAGATTCACAAAAATACCTAGATGAAATACCTAGAAAAACTGACCTGGAAATGCGTAGATCTACATGAAGAAAAATAGCAAAGGGTGCAAAGGAAGGCATGAGGACCTACGATGTACCACTTTCTTGGGTAGGACTCGACATCACTGTTGTTGGCTTTCCGTAAACTAGTCTACGGATCTAAAGCCATCACTATAAAATGTAAATAGACTGTTTTAAGGGCACGAGGGAAGCTGATTTCAAAATTCAAAGGGGAAAACAATCAGGAGAACCAGGAAGAAAACTGGACAATAAATAGGAGGGCAGGGGTGTAGACAGACCTGATCTTACTGAATATTAAAATATACATAGTAAAGGACCCACCAGTGGCATAGTGGTTAAGGCAGCTG
>NW_006192682.1:0-827 GCF_000334495.1 Tupaia belangeri chinensis | reverse complement strand
AATGGAGGAGAAGGCATTGTGGCATGGGCATCTCCCATAAGGAGTGCTATCTCGCTTTCCCTTTCCCCTCTCTATCTTCCTCTGTGGGGTGCATGTGCCCTCTAGCAAATTTAAAAATATTCTTCATATTCCACAGAAGAGGGAATTTCTACTGTAAAGAGAAGATCTCAGAGAGATCAATTACATCTTTCTCACTCTTCTCTTTTATTCGTTCCTTACCAAAAAGGAGGAAAAAAATGGTGTGCCAAAGTAGTCAGCCTCCATTGCATTGGCCATCAGGTCACTGTCACTCCAGAGCGAGACCTGAGCTGAGCTGCTTCCTTCAACTCCTCGCTTAGACGGAGCAGTTGCTCTTTTCAGCTTCTTCACTGCCCAGGTGGACCATGGGCAAGCTTGTCCTTTCCATCTCTCACAGGAAGTTCATCTGGGCAGATCACTGAGTCTGCTTCTATGTACATTTCTCTCTGTTCTCCTGTGAACTGGGAGACGAAGCTGGTCTGCCATCTTCCTTAGCCATGCCCGTGAGGTGGAGTACAGGGATTCTGGGCGGTGCTGCCAGCTCAGACCCATTTATGCACATGGGCTAGAGCCTGGATCCACCAAAACAAGAGTGTAAGGGGGGAAGCCCCACGCAGTCTTAGGTCTAACGTTAGAGCCTTTCAGGTGAATCACAGAATGCATACCAAATTCAGAAAATTAGTTCTATTTTCCATGGTCACGTATTGTTCTGTGGCCCAGAGATAAAAGGACTGAGGAACGGCACTGTTACTGGTTACACATTGTTACAGATTGAATGTGGCTCCCCCAAAAGATGTTGAAGTCCCAAC
>NW_006192681.1:0-827 GCF_000334495.1 Tupaia belangeri chinensis | reverse complement strand
AAAAGGAGACCACCAGGCTCCTGTCTATCATGGCTTATCGCCACTTCCTGGCCACAAGCCACTAGCCCTGTGATGGGCTAGAGCAAGCCTTCTCTTCATTAGCAATGCTAGGACACACCCAGGAGGGGATTGTGGATGTTTATGATATGTGCTTCTAGCAATGAATGCTTCACTCCTGCATACGGGGCTCACACCGTCAACCACACAGCCCATGTGGGTTAATAGTGCAGGAGAACCGCTTCCTGCTCTGCCCAAGGCGGTTACAATCTCCCCAGCCCCCAACCCCAGAGAACTGCAGTGGGGAGGAGAGATGTCAGTCTGCAAAGGCCGTCCTCTGCAGGGCTACTGTTTCCCAGAACCTCGTACAACCTAAGTTTCTTGACTAGAACTCTGCTGTTTAAAGGCACTTTATTCCAGACTCTGTCAACTGATATTCTTTAATCTATTGATCATGAAATTCTGCCAGATGTCCAATATGAAAAAGAAAGTCTAGAATAACCCACAGGGTTGGCCTACCTGAGAGACTCAGGGCAGTCCCCAGGATGGCCTTTCTTCAGGGACTTTCAAGGGCAATCTCGACAACTCGACATTTTGCCTAACTTTATGTGTGGATGTCAGAATCTCACCCTCAAGTGAGAAGACATGATGCCTCTTTAAATAAACAAACGTATTGCTAAGATACAAAAACCCTGTTTTTTATGATAAATTTGAAAGGTCAGGATGGGTGTAGAAAAGTCATCTGACAGAAGCATCACCCTCCACAGGTGCAGAGCCCTGCAAAGGCTCCAGTCTGCAAATGAAGAGGAACAAGAGATAAAGCCAAACAA
>NW_006192680.1:0-827 GCF_000334495.1 Tupaia belangeri chinensis | reverse complement strand
AAAACAAAACAAAACAAAAAAAACAACAAATGTGTTGTGGAAATGCAACCCAGGGTCCTTCCCTGGGGGCTGACCCAGCCCATACCTGTGGGGGAGGTATGACCCCAACCCTCACCAGCCAGGCCGCCTAGAATAAGGACAGAGTTAGCGGGAGAACACAGCTAGCTGGGCCTTAAGACACTGCTGAGCACCGTCTGCTTATGAACCCCAGTGCTGGACAGAACCCAAGGGAGGGAGGCCGGCCCCTCCCGTGTGACCATGTGGCCACCACACCAAATGACATATAGTAGAATGTGAAGCTCTGTCACCTTCAACAGTGCCGAAGCACGTCAGGGGCCGGAGGGGCACGTCCTGAAAGCACAGTCCGGGATGCTCACACACTCACTCGTCGCTGCTGTGAACTCCCCGGCCCCGCACCGGGCACACTCTGCTGATCCGGGAGGAGGCTCTACCTGCACTCCTCACTCTACCCCGCCTCCAGGCTAAGAGGTGATGCAGTCCACTGGGCGCAGCCTCACCCCCGCCGACCCCACGTCTGGACAGACACACGGCAGAGAAACTCAGCCCCATCTACTTCAGAAAACTGGCCACTGCTCTCCCAAGGTCAGTACGCGCCAGGCCCTGGGACCGTCCCCGGCCCCCTCTCACCGAGACAGGGCAGAGAAAAGACTCTGCAGGTAGATTTTCAAACTCACAAAAATAAGAGACTTCCCACAAAACTCCAAATCACCACCAGTACATTTATTTGGGGAGACAGGGTCAAATCTTACCATGAACTTTTACACTGGGTAGGACGAAGACACTGATCTGCCTAACTCAGCATTTGC
>NW_006192679.1:0-827 GCF_000334495.1 Tupaia belangeri chinensis | reverse complement strand
CTCCTTCCAGTCCTTCCCCACCACCATCTGTTGCCCCTCCCTGGGGAGCTGGTGCTTTCTTTTCTTTCCTCTTCTTTCAGATTTCTTAAAGGTAGGGAGGAGAGAAGGGCAGAGAAAGGATGATCCTGTCCTGAGAGGGAAAGCATGAGATGTGAGTAGGGAAGGGAGCAGCGAAGGCAAAGGCTGCACCATCATCAGGCAGGGTTGTTTGGGGCCAGGCTCTCAACACCATCTCCCTTGAGAATCTGCCACGGGAAAACAAGTCAAGGGGAGCAAAAGAAGGAGCCATTAGGGCCAGAGGTAGACCAAGAGATGGACTCTAAGGGGGCCGGGGAAATGAGAGGATCCAGGTACTAGAGGTGCTTCCTGGGGTGGGGGAAGGCAGCCAGTGTCTCTCCTTCCCTCTTCCACCCCAGCTGCGGTCCTGGTCTCTTCCTGCATCCCTCTTCCCCGTGACAGAAACTGAGGTCTTGGCCCTATCACTGTGTTCCTGTGTCCCTTGAATGTTCCTTACTCACTACTCCCTCCTTTTGTGCAAGCTGCTTTACAATACATTTTAAATTTAAACCAGTTGGGGCAGGGGGAGAGTTGCATGAATGTTAAGTACAGGATACCCTTTATGCACCTACTATCAACACAGTGTTCTGTTTCTGATCTGTCCCCTCTCTCTGTCTTCTCCTCCCTTTTTACATACACACACATGAGAAATACACGTATGTTCCTGAATTTTTGAGAATATCCCTCATGCATCATGCACTTTCTCTACTTTCTCCTCAAGCACTTTATTGTAAATTGCTTTTCTTTTTTCTTTTCTTGTTTTTTGATGT
>NW_006192678.1:0-827 GCF_000334495.1 Tupaia belangeri chinensis | reverse complement strand
AAAAAAAAAAAAAAAACTTAAAAAGAAAAGGAGAGGATCTATGGAATTATCATGCGTTGAAATGGGTGTTAGACAGGAAGATAACTTTCAAAGGCCGTGTAGGAACATTGGGGATTATTCTGGAGAATTAACATTCAAACCCATGATTCACTTGGTACCCTTTCTGCCCTCTGTTGTAGACTGAATTGCATTCCCCTGAATTTGTAGACCAAAGCCCGAACCCTAATATGATTACATTTGACACAGGTCCTAAAGGGGAGGTAATGACATTAGATAAGTCTATGAGGAAGGCCTTGGCTTGGCAAGATTGGTGTCCTTATGATACCCAGAAGAAGGCCAGCCCTATGGCACAGCGGTAATACACAGCTCAAGAGAAGCCAGGTTCCCCCATGGTGACTGCAGTTCAAATCTCTGACCCAGTAGCCTGAAACAAGGGCCCACGATCACCCTACAGGCCAGACTGGAGGAAGGGGAAGCACAGCGTGGCCAGGCCCTGTGGAGGAGGGTGCTCACCTCTCTCTGTCTCTCACTGCCACGTGCACACGCATGCACAGTATCATGAATACAGGAAACGTGTTTAAAAGGAGGGATGTGAGAGGCAGCTCTCTATCCCGGCACACAGAGAAGGCCACGTGAGAACGCAGCAAGGAGGCAGCTGTCTACAGGCTGGGAAGGAAGGCCTCACCAGAACCACCCCGCACTCCTGGACTTACAGCCTCTAGACTATGAGAAACAGATGGTGGTTTACCTGAACCATGCTTTCTCATGGCAGCCCCAGTAGACGAAGCCCTCTAGGACTCAGACCCTCCATCTGTGAAGCAGAAATA
>NW_006192677.1:0-827 GCF_000334495.1 Tupaia belangeri chinensis | reverse complement strand
TCTAATACTGCTAACCTATGGAGAAATACAAATTACGAGACCTCAGTCAATTTCAGTTTTATGAATACGACTCTTTCATCTATTACCTCTTAACTTTTCCACTTACTGTCTCCCTGATCAGGACTTTAATTCCATTGAACTGTCAATCCTTTGAGCTGATTAGCCCTGCTTTGCTTTGTATCCATCCCTTCCACTCCCCAATTGATGGGTTGAGTTTTGATGGTGAAGATATTAACGGGAAACTTAATATCTTCATGGTGTCAAAAAGTGGAGTACTTGGAAGTAGTTAAGAGATTAAGGTGGGGTTCCTATGATTGACTGCTGGTGGGTTTTTAAGAAGAGGAAGGAGTGTGACAGACCCATGAATGAGCGCATAGACACTTGAACTCTTGTTCTTTCACATTATGATGCCCTGCATAGCCTTGGGACATTACCAATAGAAAACCCTTACCACATGTGCCTGGTGGATCTTGGACATCCAGACTGAGGGTGGAATAGGCCTCTATTCTCTTGAATTACCCAGACTCAGGTATTTTCAGTTATTAGGAGTACAATATATTAAAACACTTCTTCAATGGTTCTCATCTTATTATGCACTCTTTTCACATTACCCAGGGTAATGTTATGTTCAATTATTATACTTAGCTCTTTTGTCTATGCTTTCGACATCCTTGTTCCTCCATTGCATTTTTTGTATTATCCTGGAAAAATATTGTAACATGGATTCATTTACTTCTCCACCAATTCTGCTCCTGCATCTATTCGAAAGTTATTGGAGAGTGTAAAATAAGTCTATTGTGGGGGCCGGCAGGGGGCATGGTGGTTAA
>NW_006192676.1:0-826 GCF_000334495.1 Tupaia belangeri chinensis | reverse complement strand
AGGGAGGTCTCTGGATATGAACCTAGGTCTTCCCATGAGGGTTAGCTTTGAGAAGATTGTGTTTCGCCTCTGCCAACTAGCCCAGTTTTCCTTCCGTATTTCACTTATTTTTCAAGATTCAATTCAAACATCACCTTTCCACAATGGCATTCATTACTAAATCTGTCCTATACCTCTTTTAGCTTTCGTTACCTGCTATAGTTTTTATTACTTATCATGTATTTTAGCACTTCAGTATTATTGGTCTTGCATTACTATCTATGTGGTTTGTATAATAATTACATGACATATCACAGCATATAGCATTATATTTATGCCTCATAATAAAACAAGTCAGACACTTCATAGGTGGAAGCGGTAATAGTTAGGGGCTCAGAAAGCATAGATACTGAGAGTTAAAGGTAAAATGCGAAAGTAGAACTTGAGAATTAGTGCTGAGAGCAGTGCTGTCTCAATTGTTTTAACTTTCAAGGTGCCTTCACTTATTGCAAAACTTAATTCATGTTTTTCCATAGCACCTAGCATATGTCTGTTAAATAGTAGATGTGAGGTATCTTATTGCCTGATTGAGCTTTTTAGAATATGCATGATACATAAAAAAGTATTGTCAGAATTATAAAACGTTATAGTTACTTTTCTTCACTTAGAACTGATTAAAAATTGCAAAGTAAATTATTACTAAAAATTGCTTTGGTGTTGGCTGATAAACAGATCTCTTTTTTTTTTTTTACAGAATTTATTTAATTTTATTCGTCATTACCATATTTAAAAAATTTTGCTATAGGGCGCACAAAGTCATCAGAGAGAGACAGAGAGAAAGTGAGAA
>NW_006192675.1:0-826 GCF_000334495.1 Tupaia belangeri chinensis | reverse complement strand
TAAGGCAAAGAAAACAAGCCCACTGTGACTGCGGTGGGTGCTGAGTCATCCTGATAGCACATGTCATCCAAGCATTGCTCTCCACACTGAGCTAAGTGTTTTTATACACAGTGGCCTCCAAAAGAACCTCTTGAGCCCGCTCTTGTGTCACCCAAACCGCTGTGAAGAGAGACCCCACGGGGGATTGCTCTGTCCCACACCGAATAAAAGAAGTGTGTCTAGAAGGGACTCTGGCCACGGCACGGGGCCCTTACCACTGGACGGACCTGCAGCAGCCTCGGCCTGGAAAACGCCCTCGTGGGCTTTGCTTCATCAGTCTGAATCAGTGCCTCCGCCCCTGCCCCATTAGCGGACTCAGGCACCCGGCCTCTGCAGGCCTGAATTAGAGGGACAGCCCTCGCATCCCCCATGACTCTGCAGGCGGAGCTACATGAGAGGGGGTACGTGACTTTTACCAAGCCAAGTTCTCATTCCAGCCTTCTCCAAAGGCACAGCCTTCTCTCTCGGGAACCAGAAGTTCCCTGGGCAGCCCTCTTCCTCCCCCGCATTAAAGGACCTGCTAGACGTCCTACTGTCTTCATTTTGATTTGCTTTGCGTCGCTAACAGAAATACCTGAGCCTTGGTGGCTTTACAAAGAAGATAGAGTTTTACTTATAAGCTCACAATTATGGTGGCTGGAAAGCCCCAAGTCCTAGGCCTACAGCACTAGCAACAGCAAGCATAGAGGACAGTAAGGCCAAGCGGAAGCAGAGCGCCAGACCTCTCCCTTCTAACAAGCAGCTCTCGTGAGACTCACCCCTTCTCGCGATAGTTCTCTCACTGAGT
>NW_006192674.1:0-826 GCF_000334495.1 Tupaia belangeri chinensis | reverse complement strand
ATTTCTGTATTTGTATAACATAAGTGAGCTCACTGTTTCTTTAAACAATAAGAGCTAGAAATAAATAGTTTCTTTATTCTTACAGGCTATCCTTCTGGGTGGGTGTATGGTAACGATCTAACATCTATTTTAGCTTAGACATTTTACATGTATTTAAGTTTCCTACAAGGTGAAGTGAAACCAAAATTAAAAGCAGAAATATGTTCTTTTAAAACAAGAATCATGGTTTTTAAAGGTACTTCTTCTTGCTGGAGAAAAAGAAAAAACCTTGATGAGGCATCTCCTAAATGTATGTAACACCAAGAGGGTAACACTTGGAATTCACTCACGTAGAAAGAATAAACATAAGTGGATATTTAGTATCCCATAAGGAGTCATTCAATTGTAGCAAGTCTCCACATTATCTTTCATGTTACAAATAATCACCACAATATATCTAATATTAAAGCAAAACATCAGAGATATCTCTTCCTCCTTGTCCGCCCTCTTTCAATCCTTCAGCCCTCTGGTTTCAGTCATACTGAACTCACCCCAGGTCCACACATAGACGAACTCCCTCTTTCTCATCTGAGCCTTCTGCAGAAATTTCCTCTTTCCAGAAAGTCTCGTGCTCCCTACCCATTGCCATAAATTCCTGCTTGTCTTAGTAGATCCCTAATTGTACTTCATGTCTCCATCAAATGTCACCATCTCTGGAGAGCCTTCCCTGAATCTGTCTTTGAAAATCCCATCCCAGATACATTAAGTATTGTTCCCATGGGCTTTCACACAATCTCCCCTAAACATGAGGAAACCTCAAAAAGTTCATAGAAAATGGAATTAAAGT
>NW_006192673.1:0-826 GCF_000334495.1 Tupaia belangeri chinensis | reverse complement strand
GATGTTCATCCTCCATGAAAGAGGGACACTTCCCAAGGCATTCAACCATGACATTTCAGTGACTTGCATTAAACTAGATCTGGGCACAATTTTTGTACGTTATATACATAATTTTTATACAAAGATATCCTTCAATATTCTTCAGGAAAACTCTTATTTTCCTTCTAAATTTTCAATAATGCTCATTTTCCTAATTTTTTCTGATTTTTGTCCTACAGGTAAATTTTGTGCTAAATATATGCAATTTAGGTAGAAAATATGTTGCATTTTGACTGAATATACTCTATGTGTATGTTTTTTAGGTGTTCCAAATAGTGTCAAGTGTTTAAACAATCACATATCTTCCATTTTTCAGCCTTGTTATAACTTTTATTATATATTCATGATCTCATTTAATTCTTGTGCAAAGCTATGATACAGACAGGACTATCACTACTCTTAGAATGAAGAGAGCACGCCTTGTGAAGTCTCCAGCAAGTCTGAGGCCTGCTCCAGTGGGCCTCATCCCCGCTTTGGCCTCCCATGATGACTCAGAGCATGGTACCATTGCCACTGTTTTCTGAGGAAGAGGCTACGACACCGAAAGTTCAGTGCATTGGGACTAAGGTCACAGACTTTGTCAGTTACAAAACTGGGTTAGCTTTATATAGGTGGCCATGGAATTCTGATTTTTGAAAACTGCCTTTAAGTCCCCCCAAGTTGCTCATCAAGAGGGACCTGAAGGACATAAAATGATCTGTCTAAGCTCTTCATCACAGTCACTGAGTCCCCATGCTGACACTCAGAATGCTACAATTGATTTACTATAAAAACCACAATCCATTTC
>NW_006192672.1:0-826 GCF_000334495.1 Tupaia belangeri chinensis | reverse complement strand
CTCAGGTCCTCACAGTGTCACCTCGTCACGTGACCTCGTCGGCTGGCCTCCCTGTCTGCGATGGGGCCGTGGGCTCCCGGGATGAAACGGCACACCTCTTCACCTCTGCGTTCCCTTACCATGCACTCACAGAACAAGTCCTCGGGTAGTCACGGTACTGCAGTGGCCAATGGCGCTTCTAGAAGCTTCTGATCTTGGGATGTCCTGGGAACTACTGCGTCCCACGGATATGGTGCACTGAAGGCCTCAGAGACACCAACGATGTCGGTTACTCTGTCCGAAGCCAAGTACTTCAGTCCTTCATTTCTCGAAGCTGCTCAGCGTTGCACCGTGAGGGCCTCGTGGCCAGGAGACACACGTGCAGCTGCATGTCAGGTCAGCACCTCCTGAGGGGCTGCTGTGGCTTGCAGGGCACGTCAGCAGTCCTCCAGAGCCCCGAGAAGAGCTGCGTCTCCGGCTGCCAACCTTCTCACCCACTCACAGCTCCCAGGGCCAGGCCTTTCGCACACACAGAGCAGACGCCCACAGGACCTCCAGCACAAACCCCGCCTGGATTGGCCACTTGGCTGGAGTCTATGTACCGCCGCGTTGGCGGGATTTTCCTCCCGGAGGCCGCAGCCCACACAGTTTTGCCAACCGCGTGTGTGTCTGGCTCTCTGTGAGGCTCCTGCAGGCTCAAGCACTCCCGAGGTCTGAGGATGGAGGTGCCGGGAGGCAGAGCCCGAGGGCACGCCACAGCACACGCACAGAGCCCACGGCGGCACCTCCTTCCAGCCAGCCCCAGCTGGCTTCTCTGCCCAGCGTGGCAGCACCAGTGGGTGGTCAG
>NW_006192671.1:0-826 GCF_000334495.1 Tupaia belangeri chinensis | reverse complement strand
GCCAACTGCTGGTCCCTAATGACCTGGTTGTTTAATGGTAGAACAGAGAAAGGCATGCAAGTTAGCAGATACCAATGTATATAATTATTATATTAATAATAGTGTATCATATGTAACATATAATACATTATAAAAATGATGCCTAGTACATCACACTGATAGGTCAGAAACCTCACAGGAATGTGATTATGTTCTCATTTAGTATTATTAAGAAAAATATAATTTAAAAACATATTACAAATGACTGTGCAACACATTGACAAGAGCTTGGGAGAAAGTGAAGGAGAGACCACTGGAACCTAAAGTGATTGAGCTGTAGGACAGGAACTTCACAGTTTCTCTGGTCATTGGAAGGAAACCCAGTCCATGCCAGCCTGTAATCCTGCAGGTTGTGATCACGGAAATATCCCCAAGTTTATTACTTTACTCTTCTTTCCACTTTCCAGCTTCCTGACAGTGTTTCCCATCGACCATTAGCAGTAGATGCCAGAGGAATCTAGTTGATTCAGTCTGTAAAGATCAGCTTGCAGGAACAGTGCACAGGACAGACAAGGGTGAAGAGTGACTCTGGAAGGGCAAATAAGAGTATCTAATATAATTAATAAACATGTATTGGATTGTTAAAAAAAAGAGAGAAAAGAAAAGGAGGAGGCAGGGAGAGAGAAAGAGAGAAGGGGAGGGAGGGAACCAGAAGAGGAAAGGAGGAGGAAGGAAAGAAAAGAAAAAAATAATTTAAATGTTGGGTGTAAAACTTGGACTATAACCCAAAGTCAGGTTCACTTGACTCTTTTTTGTTTGTTTTTCAGAAAGATTTTTGCTGTAAGGC
>NW_006192670.1:0-826 GCF_000334495.1 Tupaia belangeri chinensis | reverse complement strand
TGCCACTGTCCAGGGAAGAGACAGGAGGGGTTTTCCCAACAAAAAGCCAGAAGACAAGGGAGTGCTTTGACTTTATCTAGTTTGGGAGGGTAGAGGTGCATGTGGAGGGCAAATGGAAGATGCCCAGCGTGTGTGGGCATGCAGTGCTTTTAAAGAAGATGCTACTTGAAGCTGTGGAAATGATGACATTATTAGAGAGAAAGAACAGAGAGAAGTGGTGTGGGGCTGAGGGAGCCCTTACATTTATAGGACAGGGCGAAATGGAGGGGTCAGAGACAGTGATCAGGGAGGAAGGAGATCTTTGCTACTGCAGAGACACAGAGATCCAAAAAAGCCCTTGGAAGGGGCCATTGCTATGAGTGATGAATGGAAGGGTGGGAGAGGAAGTGAGAAAAAGGCAACAACCCTGGATCCAGTGCTTTGGGTATCATCTGAAGACTTTGAGAGTGAGTTTGGAGTCACTCTGTCCAGTCTAATTGTGCAATGCTGAGGTGTGATGGGTGTGAGGTAGGGGTTTGTCTTGGGCACCCTTCTTTTAAGAATTTTTGCTGTGAATGAAGGGAGAAGGGAGGATTGTCGGCAGAGGAGAGGCTGGGAAATGTGAGATGCAGCAGATCTGGAAGAGGGTGGAAGGCAGTGGGGTGGGGCGAACATGAAAGTTTAGCCCCAGCAAAGGAGGTGGCATTCTGTCTTCAGAAACAGACATGGGGTCAGCAGAGGCTGAGAACACGTAGTGCTATATCAGAGGAGGAAAACTCAAAGAGAGGATATTGGGGGTCTCAGCAAAGGAGTGCTGGGTCCTCAGGGAGGAGGGCTGCTGGAGCAG
>NW_006192669.1:0-826 GCF_000334495.1 Tupaia belangeri chinensis | reverse complement strand
GTTGTACCCTCTGGAAGGTACATTATTCTTTTTGTACCATTTCATCAATAATTTTCCATCTTCATGCATCTTATGGCTGACTTACACACAGACTACACTTAAAAATAAAGTTAGAGCAAAGAAAAATATCTTCAATGCCTGAAAATCTAAGCGAATAATACACTTAATACACTTTGCACAGACTAAACTTATATAAGATCCTGCATCTTCCCCAGGCTCTCATGAGCAGATCGAAACACTCTTATTCTTCAAACATGGTGCAGAACAACCACGTGACATTCTCTGTTTGAAAAAATCAGTAAGTGTGGTCTCTTCTGAAACTATAATGTCAAAATATCACTTCTTATAGAATATCAGTGTAGCATGTTTTTGCATGAAAATGACATTATTTTCCCTCCCAAACAAATCATCCAGAAAGTAGTATGATCTTCCACAGCTGTGCTAAATCATGGTTATGTAACTTAGTCATCATTGTTAAAGAATTGTGTGCACTCTGACACTGAAAGCACTCCCTGGGGGTCCTCTCTGAGGATCAAACAGGCTAGTGAAAAAATGCTCTAGCATGATTCCAAAACATCAGCCTCTTGCCTCTCCATAAGTGTGAGCAGTTTTTTTCTTTCACATATTTAAGAATCAATTTTGAAGATCCCACCTGAATTGAAGACTCGTGTCCACAAGTTCGCATGGACTGTAGGCTTTTCTTCTATCCAGACTTTGGAATAGGGTTGAGGTCCACCTCGGTACTCACCTGGAAGAAGCATGGGAGCTGCCGGGGTGGGTCCGGGCCAAGAAGTGAAGAGGCTGCTGTGGTCGGAATATGTATAGA
>NW_006192668.1:0-826 GCF_000334495.1 Tupaia belangeri chinensis | reverse complement strand
GCGCCACTCCAGCAGGTGGTTACAGAGGGATGACAGGTGACAGGTAGCAGGCGGATGGTAAACAGATGATAACAGACGATAGGTTAGGTGAACAAACTGCTAGATGGGAGATTAATCCTGCTCTCCAGGTAATTGATGGGCAGATGGACAGAGTGCGAGCAGTAGATAGCGGGCGAGGACGACTTCGCCAAGCGATCGATAGGATATCGACAGCGCAGCTACGTGGGAGCGATGGATGGTGGGAATGCCGGCGCCGGTGGACAAGTGGAGAGCTGGACAAATACGGGGAGAGCCCCGGCAATGGCTGCCCGCCAGCCCCCTCTGACCTGCCAGAGTCTCCCTCTGAGCTGGGACCTTCTGTTACCTTCTCATTCCTGGGGACCCCGACTCTTAGCCAAAGATGTCTCAAATTACAGCCTCTACCCGGGCCAGACAGTGGCCAAGGGTGTGCACACGGCACCTCATCAGCTGGGCCAGTCGGCCAGGTGGTCATGATGCGTTAGACTGAGGCCGAGGCGTCCTGAAACACGGACAGAGTGGCTCCCTTCCCCTCCTCGCTGTGACGCCTCTCCTCACCCAGCTCCAGTGAATCTTGCACCCTCATAGACTCTCATGCCGTTCCCTTCAGCCCCAGAGCCGAAGCCCACCACGTCTCTCTGGAGTCGCAGCTGGCAGCATCAGACTCATCCCTGTTGACCGAGGTACTGAGCATCAGCTAGGCGTGCTCAGGCCAGCCCCAGGCCCGGGGAGGAGACCCACACCGTGCTGAGGGGGCGCGTGGAGGGGCACGGCGGGCCCCCGAATTCCCCGAGGGCCACACTGGGGG
>NW_006192667.1:0-826 GCF_000334495.1 Tupaia belangeri chinensis | reverse complement strand
TTTTTTTTTTTTTTAATTTATTTCCCAGGATGATTTTTCCCTCATGAGATCCCAGCTAGACACTGAGTGACATTGCTGTTTCAGGCCTTGATGCTTGCAACTGCCAGGGTGTGGATTTAGCCCTGCCTCCTGATCTAGATGTGGTTAATTCCTCTGTGAGGATCCCTCCCTAGGAAGCTTGACTAGTGGCTTTGCTGCTGTTTGTCCAGGCTGGAAGCCTTTGTGAGACACACAACACCTTCATTTTAGAGGGACATTGCTCCCATGAGTCCTCAATGCTAGAGCTGTGCATTGTCAGGGAGCTGTGAGGGGCAGTGATTATCAGAAATTACAGGAGACCCAACTTGTATTTGTGTGCTGCTATTCCCATGAGTTAATAGGTTTTTTTTCTTTTTTAAAAGAATGAGCACAACAGAACAACGAGGTGATTTATGAGATATGACATATTTATGTTCTCTGCTTCTAATTTCCATTGTGATTCATGTTGTTTCCAGACTGATATTTTTGTTGTTGCCGCTGTGAGAAGGGAAAAGATGACTGGAGAATATTACTTATGCATTGGTGGCCTGCAGTAATATTGCCACTACCTGGGTTATCAGGGATTTAAAAATAAAACCCAACTATAAGCTATATATGAGGTAGGAACCCTGAGGTTAGGCACAGAAGTCCATCAATAATAATAACAACAATAATAATTCTTTACAAGCCTAGAGAGATTTATTTCAAAGTACTTTTATACACATAATTTCATCTGAGTCTCCCATCAGCCTTGTTAAGGGTGAGAAGGCAAGTATTATCCAAATTTTAAGTAGTGAGAAAACTAAAG
>NW_006192666.1:0-826 GCF_000334495.1 Tupaia belangeri chinensis | reverse complement strand
TTAATTTTTATCTAAGAAAATGTTTAAGTGGCATTGTTCAGTCACTTAGCGGCCATGAGGAGGCAGCTTTATTAGGCATATCTTACTGAATGTTAAAGTACCAGCCACTGCCATGTAAATAAGCTTCCAAAGGTTAATGGGAGTACCTTGCTCGGTATTTAAAGGGTCTGTGTTATCCCTTTGCTGAAAGCCTGGCTGCCCCAGGCAGCATGCTCAGTTCCCGAAGTCTTCACAATCTGCTGCCTATGTGCTTTCATTTGCTCATGTGCCGTCACTGAGGGTAGAGCTTCTGCTTAAATGCTGAGATGTGTCTTAACTGAATGCTTTGTTTCTCATTTGTCAGAGAGCAATTGTATTTTGTTTTTTAATTTAGTAACCTTTATTGAACACCTACTGTGTATCAAGTACTTGCCAGGCCCTAGGGAAACAATGATGCATAAGACGATATCTTCGAGGAGCATCAGGTCTAATAGGAGAGGTAATTATATAGACAAATGATCCTCAATTCTGTGTTATGTGCTGGAGAGCTACATAGCAGGGACTGAGTAGGACAATAAATGGAGTGTTCAACCCAAAGTCTCAGGAAGTTCACAAAGGAAAAGGCAGACTAATAATTATATCTGAGAAAAATGCTTTAAAAAAGTGGTTGCTAAATAGGGACAGGGGTTCATCCTCTGAGGGAGTTGGGGTGACAGTGGTAGGGTTGGTGTTGGAATCTGGAAAGTTTCACAGAAGAATTGATGGTGGGCTTTGAGAATAAACAGATGTATGTCATCTCAAGTTGCGAGGGGAATCAGACCTGCAGGTGTTTGCAGGCACAGAAGTA
>NW_006192665.1:0-826 GCF_000334495.1 Tupaia belangeri chinensis | reverse complement strand
TCTCACTGTATCTGTCTCTCTCCAGTCAGCGCCTGTACCCCATTGGGGGCGGGGTAGGGGGAAGCTACTAGAACAAGGTACTTACTGGACCACAGCTTTCTCCTCTCTGCTCAGCCCCTACAAAGGGCCTCATGCACAGAGAAGACAGCAAAGGCAATTGGAAAGACACCAGCCGAATAGTCCTGGTTTAATTGGTTCTATGCTTGGCACTAGGGAAGCCAAGAAAAGGACACGCAGTCCTTGCTGGGGGCGACTCAGGGTTTAAGGAGAGAGAAACAGGCAAAAGATTTACAACTCCGTGTGCCAGGAAACTAAAGGAGCAGAGAATCACCTGGAATCTTACCTAGTCCGGAGGGATTTGAGAGGATTCTCAAAGGAGGCAACCTGAGCGGAGTGTTGAAGGGATGGCCATTTCAAAAAAAAGGAACTCGGTTTCAAAAACTAACTAAATAAAAAGCATGCTGATGGGAGAAAGGCCCTGGACCAGGACTTGTGATGCATTCTGGGATACGTGCTTGTGGCCAAGATGCATATGAGAGCAGGGAGCAGGAAGCGAGACCTCCCAAGGGAGGCATAGGCTGGGTTTCGGGGACTCTCATTTGCTAAGGAGAAGTGGGACCAGAGAGGCCCCGAGCCTTACCAGTTTCACTCGAGACAGCTCACAGTGACCACCACGTGAAGGGGGACAGAGCATGGCAGGGAACAGACTCAAGGTATGGGGGCTGGGTGGCCTGTGGCCCAGCAGCAAGGCAATGCCCTGTGCAGCTGAGCCACGTGGGAGGAGCCCAGGTTCACATCTGGAGACTTCCCAGGTGTCCTGGGTGTG
>NW_006192664.1:0-826 GCF_000334495.1 Tupaia belangeri chinensis | reverse complement strand
TAGGCTACCTCCAGCCTGGTGCTCAGTGGGCTGCCTCCAGCAATGCCCTGGCTCCTTCCATTTGTGGCTGTAGCACTCCCCAGGGCCCACTGGACACTGCATTTAAGGGGTGTGAGAGTGAGGGTGCCTGGCCTCTTACCTGCCTGGCTACAGGCGATGCCTCTCACTTCTGCTCACCTGCCGCCGGCTTACGTTCCATTTCCGTATGGCCCCATCCAGATGGAAGGGGGCTGGGAAACGTGGGTGCCCAGGGAGAAGAGGAAGTGGCTTTGGAAAGCACAAGCCGTTGTTTCTGACACATCAGTGTGCCAACGCACATCCAGAGCTATACGGAAGTTGAAAAAACTCTTTCCTTCATAGCGCCATGGTAAGATCCAAACCATACAGAATTATTAGGGAGAGTGGAAAGTCAAACAGCATCCCTTCTCTTTTTATTTCTTATTCCTGACACCCTGTGGCAGCCTGAGCCTCACCGCTTAGGTTTCATGGATGTTCTGGAGACCGGCAGTTCCCTGTGTGAGCTTTCAGACCCTCCCTACCTTAAACTATTCCCTCCAGTTCTCAGGGCCTACCAACTTTCCTCCTCCACCTCCCCTAAGCCAGCAAATCCTAAGTCTCATTTGAGTTGTGAATTTTCAGTTTCCAGTCTGGAGAGGGCGGGATAGTGTCCGATCACCCTCCAGTTCTAGATGAAAGTGCTATTTTCTCTTGTATGGGGAGTGGAGAGGAGACAGAGAATAAAACCAACTATTTCTTTTTTGGGGGGGTTAGAGTTTTTTGTACTATGGTATGTGAGCTCATCAGAGAGAGAGAGACAGAGACAGAG
>NW_006192663.1:0-826 GCF_000334495.1 Tupaia belangeri chinensis | reverse complement strand
GACTTGAACCGTGGTTGGCCCTGTGAGAGTGCAGCACCTTAACCACCGCCTGCTGCCCCCCCCCATCCTCCTTTAAGCCATGTGGTGCTGATGGGTCTGAGCTGGGAGGTGGGAGTTGTAAACGGGGCCTTTGGCAGCAGGGCCGGCCTCTGGCCCGCAGGCGCAGCACCTCAGCTCCCTGTGGAAAGGCAGAGCTGGGGAGGCGGGTGGTGAGCCTGCGCTCGCCAAATCAGGACTGCGTAGACTGGAGGCAGGAGAGCAGCCTGCCCGCTGTCATAGCCCCTTGCCTGGACTCCTCGTACGTGGGCGAAACGGGGGCCCGGAGCCCAAGAGGAGTATGAGGTGGGGTCCCGCCAGCCGGCAGGCACTGCCTACTGAGTACCTGGGGGCTCTGGGAGGTTAAACGAGTTCCCCAAGGCCGAACAGGCTCAAGCCGGGGTGTCCTGCGTGTGCATTTCATCATTTTGACATAGCCTGTCCTCAGTCGCTCGCCCTCCCCCGTATCTCCCTTCACTCGGCCCCACTTCCCTCCTTTTCTGGAAACAAGGCTCGGACTGGTACCGGTGTCAGCTGTGAGGGTGATTCGGGAAGGAGCGCTCTAACCTAAAAGCCTCTCCTTGTTTCCCAGTAAGCACACTGGGGCCGCCTGCAGGGCCCCATCAGGGGGAGGACACTGATCTGAAACGTGTCTCTCTTCCCTTCTCGATGCTTCGGATGCTCCAGCGAGCACAAAACGGCTGTCAGCCAGCAGCCCTGGTGCAGCCAGGCAGGCTGAGGCTGGTTCTCCTGCCCAGACCTGGGAGCGGGTCACGGCCTCGGGCGCTTC
>NW_006192662.1:0-826 GCF_000334495.1 Tupaia belangeri chinensis | reverse complement strand
ACATAACTGCTACGCCATCTGCTGGCCCCTGTATCTGTATTTTTAAGCCAGACTGACAGTCTTGAGTTTCCCTTTCTTTTCTGTCGTCCGGTTTTCTAATGCTGTTCAGTTGTTTCATACTTCTTTAGGCATCTCTCCCTTCTTCTCTCACATGGACGGTATTTTTATTTCATTTCATTGGTTTTATGTGTTGTTATTCGCTTTGTTTTCCAGTGATTAGGCAAATGTGTTTCCTATTTCTATGTCAACTAGTTGCAATTTTTTATATATATAAAAATTCAACAAAAGATTGATAATTAGGATTATTAGGGGAAAAATGTATTGGTTTAATGCCAAGAATAAAACACTACATATTTTAAGATGAAGAATTAATATGCTTTTACTTTTCCCTACCCACCTTTTGGTTTTGTTGAGATTATCTAGAATTAAACACAGATTGTTTTTTTAAGTACTAAAATATAATTGTCTTCTTTGAAGACTTTTTCATTTGCATAGCCACGTTTATCCAAGTCTGTTAGACTGTGCTGCTGAGACAGTTTTAATGCTTCCTCCCACTTTCTGCTGCCAGCTGAGTTTTTAAAATGCTTTTAAAGAATAGTTCTTCAAGTGATTTTCAGGAGGCGCGTGTAATTGAAATACTTTCTGAGCCTTTGCATATGTAAGGATCACTTTCCGTTCTTTCATGTGAATGGTAAATTCTCGGTGCGTGTAGAATTCTCATGTTCTTTTTTCTGTTACCTGTTTAGTGTTGTTGAGGGAAAAAACAAGAGCCTTCCTGATTTTGTTTACTTACACTTTTTATCAGGATACTAAATGTTATAAAAAA
>NW_006192661.1:0-826 GCF_000334495.1 Tupaia belangeri chinensis | reverse complement strand
TATAGCAAAAATCTCTTAAAAAAAAAATGAACTCAGAAATTTAGGGCATTTACAGTTTCAGTTAAATAGAATATAAAGATGCTGACTTTTAAGTGTAGTGAAAAAGGGATGTGGAATTGACCTTATGGCACATGGTAGCATACCTAGCATCTTTCTAATAATTTATTTCTCTTTAGGTTTCAGGTTTAAGCAAGCACAGGAAAATATATGTGACTATGAAGATATATCAGGAGTGCAAATGGCAACACCAGATGATACTTTCTATGAAAATGTTTACCAAGAACCAAAAATTACTAGATTAACACCTGATTCTACTTATGGAATGGAAATATAAAATACTTTCTTCTCTGAGCTATAGCCCTTCAAGCCCTGCCTTATTGTATGCCTAGAGATAACCCAATCTGACTGGAATGAGTTTTAAATGTATTCTTGACACAGAATTTAGCCCAGTCTAGTAAGGAAGATGGAACAAAAACAGTACATTAGACTGAATACAGTAGACATGGGAACTATAGAAATTATTCTTGGTTTTCTCAGAAACTATAGTATTCTAACATTCATATTTAAATAAAGATATTATATATTTAGGTACAACATCTTCAAAGTGATTATCTTCCTTCATTTGAGGCATTTGGTACACTTGCATAAAGCAGAGCTCTTTTCCACTTATCCCATATCCAAATATGCTTTGCTTCTTCCTTCTTCCTCCCACTTTGCCTTATTCTTTCATTTATCTCTATAATTTTTTTCTTTCTTTCTTATGATTTTGTCTGCTTACCTATCCTAATTTCCTTTGCCTTTCTCAGTGTCTTTCCCAACCATTCTT
>NW_006192660.1:0-826 GCF_000334495.1 Tupaia belangeri chinensis | reverse complement strand
CACCACCACTCTCGTGATGTCACCGAAATTCT
Source organism: Tupaia belangeri chinensis (assembly GCF_000334495.1). NCBI lineage: Eukaryota > Metazoa > Chordata > Mammalia > Scandentia > Tupaiidae > Tupaia > Tupaia belangeri. Next base: position 794 of record NW_006192660.1, on the reverse strand, counting down.
CCCATGACTTTAAATTCAACCATGGGCATTGTTTCTGCATGAGACCAATGAAAACATTCTCAGAGATGACAATTCCTCCAATATCATAGATGGAACATCTGTGTACTAGCTACCATTTCTGTCTTAGCTTATGTTATTAATAGAGGTACACACTGTGTGTCCAGTGGAGTTGAACTAGTGGTTTCTCTAAGAGCCAAGTCACAATGAGAATACTCAGTAGCTTTCTGTATATTGCCAGGTGGCCAGGAGTGCATACCCCAGACCACCATTAACAGAAGGCATGATCACCAGCCCCTATTCGGGAGAGGCCCAGGACTGAGCTAGCAGAAAGACTGAATTACTTACCACCTCTATTGTGGGTCCCTCCAGGCCAGGGACGAGCTCATGGGCAAGGCTGTGCAAGGAAGCGCTCTGTGCCATGCCTGCCCTGCGGATATACAGAGGACTTCAGTCTCCTGCACTGTCAATCTCTCAGTCATCATGAGCTCAATTATGCACCGACAACAGCAACAACAACAACAACAACAACGACAAAACAATCCCCAGAAAGCTAAGGGTCACAGACTACCCTGATGGACGGACAGCCAACTGGAACTGGGCACTGACAGATGGAGGTGCCATCCTGATCACGTGCCCAGTACGGACCTGACCTTTCATCGTTCCTCAACCAACATTTGATTGAAGCCCATGAGAGAGTCACGTGGAGAGACTGCAGGACTGGGCCCTAAAAGTCAGGCAACTTCTCCTCGAGTTGGATATTAGTTGTTTTTGTTTGTTTGTTTTTTGTTTTTCTT
>NW_006192659.1:0-826 GCF_000334495.1 Tupaia belangeri chinensis | reverse complement strand
CCTGAGAGCTGATATTTATTCATCTATGTGTGTATTTATTTAATGTAATAAAAGTTGGGCATTATATTAAAGGAAGGAAGAAAGAAAAGATGTTTTATTATGACCAAGATCAGGCTGAAAGCATGTCAACAATACTTTGTTAGATTCCACAGAATGACAGAAACTTAAAGTACTGGTCAATTCTTATCATCCCTATGTGGATCAGAATTCTCTAGGGAGACAGAATCCAAAGGACATAGACAGATAGACAAGAGGGGATTTATTGAGAGATTGGCCCTCGTGGTTATGGCAGCTGAGAAGCCCCACAGTAGGTGCTCTGCAGGTGGAGACCTAGGATGGTGGTTGTAGGGTTCAGTACAAACGAATCGGAGGCAGAGAAACCAATGGCGTAACACACAAAGGTCAAAACCTTAAGAAGCCAGGGGCTACTCGTGTAAATGCGGGAATCCAGAGGTACACAGCCTTTGAGTTCTGATTTCCAAGGGGCAGCAGGAGAAACTGATCTGGCTGACTTGTTTATTGTCCTCTCCAGGCCCTTGTTGATGGGATGGTGCCTGCCCATGTTGAGGGCAGAGCTTCCCCACATAGCTTATGGAGACTCGTAAGTCTTGAAACATCCCATAGACATCCCCATTATAAAGCTTTACCAGTGTCCAGTCTGGCTGATGCCCAGAACCAACTTCTTTCCATTTTCTTCCTTGTAAATGAAAGAGATTCCAATAAGACAGACCCTGTTTTCAACACAATATTATTACAGAGCTCTAGTTTAAAGGAAAAATGAAATAAATATAAAATATAAATATATATGTATATTATATGTGTGTGT
>NW_006192658.1:0-825 GCF_000334495.1 Tupaia belangeri chinensis | reverse complement strand
ACAATAATTACCATGGAAAAAGACGAGATATTTTCACTGTGGAAATTGGCAAACACCACAAATCAGGACTTTTCTATCAGAGAGCCAGGTGTTACAACATTTACTAGTCATCAATTTGTATAAACAAAAAACTCTTGCTTGCTCTGGCAAAATGGGAAAGGAGTGAACAATTTCTTTAATGAATCTTTAGCAGTGGCACTACCTGCTCCTTTATAAATAAATGTGTGGGCTAAACTCATCCTTGCTTCTCAACTCTCTCTTTTCTGTCCTTTTGGACAAGAATAAATACATGTGAATGGAAAGCAAAGCAATATATATTATCCATTGAGAGGGTTACAGTAATTAACCTCTATAAAATGCACAATATTTCAAAAAGAATGCAAGTAATAACACCATTGGGGAAAATTCAAGAATTCCTATGGGCAATAAAAGAAATAAGTTGTTCAGGAATGTAGAATTTTTGTGTCATCCATTAGCTTCTGTTTAGATTTACAAGTCAAATTAAGTTTCTCCTATTTCACTACTAAATGTAAAAATATTTATACAGTTAATATTTAATAAAACAATATTTAATAAAACAATAGTTAATAAAATAATATTTGGGATAAAAGTAAATTTGTTCGATTACATATTTAAATTCATTCTGTGAATTTATTTATTAATCTCCATTGTTATTAGTATAGTCAATAAGAATAAAATTACATTTTAGTAAATAATCAGAACAAAAACAGAAAAGAGATCGAAGAATTATAAAAATGACACAGGCTTATTATAAAGTGAAATTAGGCAACTACTAGAGTATTTCTTTTTCTTTTTCTTTTTTTT
>NW_006192657.1:0-825 GCF_000334495.1 Tupaia belangeri chinensis | reverse complement strand
ACAGCTGGGGAAGATAAAGTCCCCAGGGGAGGATGAGCTGGTTGAACAACACTGCAGCCTGGATGGAGAGGAGCCAGCAGCTGCAGAAGAAGGACTTGGCAGAGAAGAGGGCCACGCTGCTGGAGGAGATGGGCCAAGAGTTTGGGGTCAGCACTCTCATGGAGGAGGAGTTTGGGTAGCAGCAACAGGACCTGTACAGCACCTGGAACTGGCAGGGCCTCACCATGGAACATGCCATCCATTCCTTCTGAGAAGAGGAAACTGTGATTCTCACCGTCAAGGACAAACGTGTGCTGGGGAACAGGAGGATGTGCTTGTGAATGTGAACCTGCCCGATAAGGAGCAGGCAGAGAAGAACGTGAGGAGCTGTGGAAGGTGCTCTACTCCCTGCCCTATGCTGAGGACGAGAGTGTGGATGACTTGGCACAGCAAAAACCTCGCTCTATCCTGTCCAAGCATAACCAGGAGCCAGAGGGGAAGATGCCCCACTCCTTCTGTTTGGAATGGGGTGGCATGACTGATGGCCTCCAGGAGCAGGAGCTGGGAGAGATCCTGGCCAAGTACAGCTGCAAGCTCAGTCCCTGAGCTCTGTAGGGTCCTGACTTGCCTCCAAATACCTCATACCTGAGGAGATGATGACCTTTAAAAAGACAAAGCGGAGGATGGAAAAAATCCACAAGGAGGAGGAGTTTGTAGTGCATGCAGATGACTTGCTGCCTCTTGGGAACCAGACTCAAGATGGGGACTTTGGTTCCAGACTGTGGGCTGGGTAGCGCCTAGTGCCCAAGGTGGAGGAGGAGAAAAAGGAGCCCATCTCTCAGCCCC
>NW_006192656.1:0-825 GCF_000334495.1 Tupaia belangeri chinensis | reverse complement strand
CTCTGGATGTGAACTCAGACCCTTCCCATGTAGTTCAGCCTCACGGAGTGGTGTGTTTTCCTATTGCCCCTGTCTAGTTCCCAGGGCAAGGTTTTGAACCCAAGAAGGCTACCTGCTATCCAGGAAAATGGTGCCCCAGTTTTCACATCCACCTGTAGAGCTTGCTCCTTGGCCTTCCTTTTTGAGCTTATTATTGTGATGGTTAAGTTCATGTGTCAGCTTAACTGCTCTGAGGGATGCTCAGATTAACATGGTCTCTGGGTATATCTATGAAAGTTTACAGATAAAATTAGCACTTAAATCCCTGGATTTGGTAAAGCAGATTTTCTCTCTCCAGTGTGGATGGGCATCACCCAATCTATTCACAGCCTAAATAGAAAGATGGAGAAATTAGGTATTTGCCCACTTTCACTTCAGGCTTGTCTGTTTGAGCTAAGACATGGTGTTCTCCTGCCCTTGGACTAGGGCTTACCTCATGGGCTCCTCTGGTTCTTAGGCCTTCAGACTCAGATGGGAATTATACTACCTGCTTTTCTGGGTCTCCAGTCTGCTGATGGTGGATTGTGGGACTTCTCAGCTTCCCATTCATATGAGCTATTTCCTCGTAATGAATCTTTCTGTAAAAATGTATATTCTACTGGGTCAGTACCCCAATCTGCCCAGGAGTCTGGCATAACTTTGGGGAACCGGGCAAAGGAATATTATAAATAATTCTGCGTTTGAAAAGTTTCTCTTTCCTCTTTTCAGCTTCCCACCAGCTTCCAGAAACATTCTGAAATCTATTAAAAATAAACTTATTGGGACCAGCAGATGGGATAATGGTTA
>NW_006192655.1:0-825 GCF_000334495.1 Tupaia belangeri chinensis | reverse complement strand
TCCTATTGGTTCTATTTCTCTGGAGAACCATAACTAATGCAGTAGAAGAGTTGATTCATAACCCTAAAAGAGCATGTCAGAGTTACCCAAAGTCTTGATTAATGAGCTAGCACTGCGCAGATAACTTCCAAAACTCCATTCTCTTCTGTGTTACACATTTCTTTGTGAGGGCTCATTTTCTTCATCTCAGTATCTGAAGATGGCGTAGGATTAAGGAAAGAGAAACAGAGGTTTTGGCATAGAAATGCCAGGCCCTTGATTTGATGGGAGACTGTATGCCATCTAATCCTGTCTCTTGTTTGTGGGAAAGAGCTTTCCACACCATGCTGAGCATGCTCTAGCATGTAGTCCTCTGCTTAACACCCTAAGAAAGGCAATGGTTAAGAGCAAGGCTCTGGAATCTGATGGCTTGGGCTCTACCTTGCCTTTACCTCCTATTAGCTGTATGGTCCCTTAGGCTCATCCATCCTTGACTCATTTCTAAAATGGAAATAATAATAACATTTATATCATGGTTTGTTAGGGCAATTCCTTGAGAATATAGAAGTACAAAGTCCAGCATCTCATATGTATTACAATAAATGTTAACTATTACTAATAGTCCTGCCTATTGTATACTAACCTTAATTTGTGGTGTAAACATTAGATTTAGTTATTCTGTATTAGATTTTCCTCTAACATCAGGGGAAGCTGAAGATTTGATAACCAAGTTTTCTATGTATTCCAAGTCCTATGTATTTTTTATGTATTCAGAGATATTCTGTGGACCAATGGAACTGTTAGAAATGCAGAACTCAGGGCCAGCAGGTGGCACAGTGGTTGGGA
>NW_006192654.1:0-825 GCF_000334495.1 Tupaia belangeri chinensis | reverse complement strand
AAATATTTTTAAAATTCATGCATAGTTTTTTCATGACATGTATTTTCTATGGACTTTTAGAAGACGCGACGTGTACTAACACATGTGAGCTCAGAATTCTGGATCACATTAGGAAGCCTGTAACATTCAGGGGACAGATCAGGGACCCCTGATAAAACCAACCTGTCTCCACCACGCTTGCCCGTTTGAGTATATGTCAGAGATTGTATTCTGCGCATACATGTACATAGTTAGGTGTATGGCTACCATTTGTTGAGTGCTTATTTCCATGATCTTAATGTTTATTTCAACACCCTCCGGAGGCATAGGCATTTCCGACCTCCACCTGGGGTTGAAGAGGGTAAGTTGTGTGTGCTCACTGGAAGGAGAGACTGGGGAGTCAGACTCAGATCCCAGAAGTACAGCTTAGGCCTTTGTTTATCCCTTTCCCTCTATCCCTCCCAAACTGAGTGAGGCCCAGTGCTTGGCAGTGCTTTTTCTGCTGCAGTAAAACCGAAGATTGCTTTTACTCCCAGTGCTGACAGCAGTTCAGTGAGGCAGTAATTCTCAAGGAGCTAGTAGAGTTGAGTAAGACCTCGAAACCCCGAACCCCTTCTGTGGCTAAACTTTCTAAACTGAATGATGCTTCACATAAAGCATCAGAAGTAGTTTTCTATTTTTCTGTAGGTTATACTGAATTACTAAGTCTAGAGAAACTTTACTTATAGCACAATAGTAGCCGGAGGCAATGCCTTGTGACTGAGCCCAGCAATTTCTCTTCACAGAGGTGTCCCAGAGTTGGCAGAACTAGACCTGGGCCTTGGAAGGGAAGGACTCTGCAGCAGC
>NW_006192653.1:0-825 GCF_000334495.1 Tupaia belangeri chinensis | reverse complement strand
CCAAATTTTAACATATTTCTTAAAGAAATTACTGATACAGTTACAGAAAAATTACTTCTTAGATCAAAACATAATATTATAATTAAGGATGCTTTCCCTTATTACTTCTAGTCAATATATAACTAAAAATTTTAGCCAGAGCAAAAGAGAAAGAAATTAAGATGTCCAAGTGAGAAAGAAGATAAATTGTCCTTTCTTTCAGATGACATGATATTATATGGAAAACTGAAGATTCTAGCAAGAAACAAAAGTGTTAGAATTATTTAAATAATTCTGTAAAATTTCAAAATAAAAAAATTCAAGCAGTAATAGAATTTCTATTCACTAATATAGAACTGTTTGAAAACAGAACTAATAAAAAATAAATTCACTTTACAATAGCCATGAAAAAATAAAATACTCCTAAGGAATTAATAAAATATATGAAGGATCAGAAAAATAAAACTACACATTCATGGAAAATATTTAACATAAATAAATAGATATTTTGTGTTCATTAATTGGGATAATTAATATTGTTAACTTGTCCAAAAATATACTATGAATCTATGAATTCTAAGTGGAATGTCTATTAAAATTCCAGTGTCATTTTTCACAAAAATAGCAAAAACAATCATAAGTTAAAGAATAAAAAAGATTGCATAACATACAAGTAATCTGAGCAAAAAGAAGAAAACTTGAAATATCACAAACTAGAAATATATGGCAAATTATAGCAATAAATACAGCATCATATTATTTAAAAACATACACATAGACCAATAAAACATAATACAGAATTTAAAAATAAATGTACATATTTAAGGGCCAACAGATGGTGTGGTG
>NW_006192652.1:0-825 GCF_000334495.1 Tupaia belangeri chinensis | reverse complement strand
GGGGGTCTGTACCTGCGAGAAAGCCACTGTCAGGGCCTCTTCCAGCGGACCGGTTATCTTCTCGGCCAGATCCGTCCAGACCTGGTGAGAAGAGGTACATGCTCAGCCCAGGGGTCAGCCTGCCGGGTCTGCGGACCAGGTTACTCTCACCCTTCCCAACTCCCACCGTTCACACCGGACTGGCCCTGCCCACCGTCTCACTTCTATGGGGGCTGGGGTCTGTGCGTCCCGGCGCCGTGGGTGGACCTTCTGAATGGCCTGGCGGACCACGCGGCCCTTGAGCTGCTGGAGGAAGCGCTGGATCTGGGGAAGACAGAGAAGCCTGAACGGGCCTTGTGCAAGCTCAGATGCAAGGGAGATGCCAAGGCCGCCGCCCCGCCGGGCCCGCTCCAGGGCCAGCCACTGCCCGCTAGCCACCCTCTAGCGCAATCTTAAAGGTCCCAGTGACTGCTGGGCCTCGGGCCAAGGTCTCAGCATGGGACCAGCTCCCTGATGATGCGTAAGGCCCTTGTGGGCTCCTCCCCGAAGTCAGGGCCTGCCCCCACGCTAAGTACCGCCACGCCACGTGACTATGCCTTGGTCCTCTCCGCCAGGTTTCCCCACTCCAACTTAACCTCTTGTCGCCCCGCCCACTGCGCCTTCCACGGGGTCCCTGGGTTTGCCAAGCCCACGTCTTACAACCAGACTCGCCCGCTCTAGGTTATGCTTTCACCCCGCCCACGCCGCACACCTCAGCAGCAGGCCTGCACAGGTACGCTCCGCCCTCAGCATCTCCCGGCCCTCCTCGCCCTGCTCAGCCTCCTTCGCTCACGCCCCGCCCCCTGA
>NW_006192651.1:0-825 GCF_000334495.1 Tupaia belangeri chinensis | reverse complement strand
CCCCACCCCAACACACACCTTCCCCACCTCCCTGCCCCACTCTCACCTGCTGCTCCTGCTAGGACAAGGTGAAACTATGACATGGCTCCAGGGACGCCAGGCTCAGGGGTCTTATCACAATGACCTCAAGGCACAGTCTTACTCACCCTGCAATATCCTGGCATGATACTCTGGTAAAAACACAGATTCTAGAGGCAGCACATCTGGACTTAAATCCCTCATAGAGCAAATTCCTTAACCCCTTTTAAACTCAGTTTTGTGCCTGAAAAATGGGGATGACAGATGATGCCCTACTACTGGGTCTGGAGCAGACTAAATAAAAGGCTACAAAGGCCCTCACCCCTAGTAACACATCATTTTTCTCCTGTTTGTGGAGGCCGGTCAGATTGATGTGGATTCCCTCTCTGTAAACGAGCCTTTTGGAGATCTCAGAAGGTCATGTGGATGCACTCTGTGTCTTCAGCGGTGCTCCAGAAAAGGGATCACATGTCATCACCTTGACATTTGCAGTCAGCACTGAAATAGAAAATGAGGTGAAGCGCAAAAAGTGAAAGTCACAGTTCAGGATCTAAAGAGGGTATAGAATAAAAATGACCCGGAGTGGGAAGTTTAATTGGAGAAAAAGTGAGTAACTCGCTTTGGGTAGGAAGTGTAGACACCTCAACAGAAACATTCAGTTAGGAGGAAGGCGGGTGTGGCCTGGGGCAGGAAAGGAAGTCCCCGCCCCAGGGTCTGAGAGTGTCTTAGGCTGAGCTCTGATCCAGGGGTGGGCTCCAGAAGAGACCTGTACATGAGTCTCCACAGAGCACCTGAGCCCTGCCGTTA
>NW_006192650.1:0-825 GCF_000334495.1 Tupaia belangeri chinensis | reverse complement strand
AGGCTCTCTGGGCTAGAACGCTTGATTCCATGGTTGGAGTGGGGAATGCTCCTGTAAGGCTACTTAGGAATATTCCACTAGAATGGAAGCCATGACCATCATTTGGCCACTTTGGCCTTCTTATGCCAGTGCATGAGCAAGCAGAAAATGGACTTGCTGTCCTAGTAAGGGCAATCAACTCTAAGTGCCATGAAGAACTGGATTTTCTGCTACTCAGTGAGGAGGAGAATGTATGGAAGCAGTGGATCTGGGTAATGGCATGGCCTTGCTGAGTTATAACCGTAGGTGGGAAAGTGCAGCCACCATGGCCTATCAAAGACAAGAAAACCCAGGGCCAGTTACTTGGAGTGAACAATTTAGACTAGGTAAGAATCTGGCTGGGAGACCAATCTAGAATTGGGGTGGGCAGAGGAAGAAGATGATGAGTATTGATTTTGGCCCTGGATTTAGAAGGGACCATAGCTTGGTTTGGCAACCCTTTTGATAGCTTTTTGGGAGACTGAAAGTGTACATACAGTGAAGAATTTTATTTGTACCACCCTTTACAAAATAGAGTAAGACATCTGTTTCCAGGTAAGACATGCAAGAGGTAGACTATAGTGGGTTTAGTTTGTACGTCACTTCAGACTGGCACAGTTGCTTTGCTATCTAGCGTAAGTTGCCATGGCCAGCATCATGGCCTTGTGCTCAAAACCAGGTGGCTATTGTTGCCATGACAAGTTTCTGTGAGCAGCCCTCTCAAAAGAAGGACCAAAAAACACCCCAGAGAGATGATAGGTTGGGTTTTAACACGCAGGTGGAAGAATAGATTTGGCCTTAGACCTG
>NW_006192649.1:0-825 GCF_000334495.1 Tupaia belangeri chinensis | reverse complement strand
ATAATTCCTATTATCTGGAATGTTCTTACCTCAGATTTTTGACCCAGTGCCTCTCTCTAGACTTATCCTTCAAATTTCACCTTCCCTTGTCTTTTCCAGTTTAAATGGAAACCCTTGGTTCTCTGTACTCACAATCTCAATCCTCCATATACGGGTATACTAGTTTATTCTTTGTAGCAGTTGTTATTGGCTAACCTACGAAGTCATCCACATACGTTTCTTTTTTTTCTTCCCATCTAAAATGTAGATGCCAAAATGTCAGGAATTTTGTCTTTCTGGCAATTGATGTTACTACCTTTAGTAGTCCATAGTACATCTTAGATACTCAATGGATACACTAAATTGATAAGTGAATGCACTGCCTTCTAATTATTATCTGGATTTTCCACAGACATTTCACACCGTTAAAAGTAGATGTATTTTTGCCAAACTTACTTGTGGTCATTTATCCAAGCTACATGGCTATAATTAGCCTGGTTTTGTTGCCATCGCCTACTTCACACCCCTCTTCCTTCCCTCCTTGCCATCCTTACTGTCAGCTCCTTTGACCAGAAGCTCATTGTTTCATTTTTGCTTGATCTTGGTAGAGTTTCCCATAATTCTCCTCACCTCTGCTGACTACACTTAATTGTTTTTCTTCTAACACAGTCATACGAATGCTTCTAAAATCTTGATAGAATCTTACCTTTATAGAATCAGTCTTTTCATGGCTCCCCATACTTTCATGAAAATGGACAAATGCTTCATTGTTCCATATAAGTGTGTTCATGTTCTATTCTGTCAACCACTGCAGGTGCATCTCCCAGCTTTGGCTTCACTAACCTT
>NW_006192648.1:0-825 GCF_000334495.1 Tupaia belangeri chinensis | reverse complement strand
TGTAAAAATGTGTCATAACTTTAATGACAACTCTATATACTATTTGTAAAAAATGTTTGAAATAGCACACTAAAATAGAAATCACCCAGAAATAACAGTCACGCTTTGTGCTATTTCCTCAGTCCCCATTCTTCATGTTTGTTATTACTTTTTTACATAGTGAAGATTATTCCTTATATACCAAATGTTTTATAGTCTAATAATTAAGAACATAAACATATCCTAGATTGAATCAAGAAGACCTTGCTGATAAATTTATTAGTACTTCTCACATTTTTACAATATTTTGTTTGTCATTCAAAATTGGTTTAGTCATCAGTTGACTGATTTTTTAATGAAACAGCTGTTATTTTGAACTCTAATTCTGCCCTTTCCTGAGCTCAGTGCCTACTAAATAGTTTAGCCAGCAGTCTTTATTGTCTAAAGTTTATTAAATTAAGGGATGAAGTATATAACTCAAGAAATATCTTCCCTGGAACTTGTGAAGGAAAAAGCAGAAGCCTAGGAGAGCATTGCAGGCCACATTCTGCCTCCAGCCTAAAGAATCTGCTTAGATAACACGGACCTCATTCCACTAGATTCCTGAACTTAGTATGCAAGCTGAGTAGGAAAGGTCCAACCAGTCCTTTCAATTCCACAGTTTCTCCACTTTAAAATTAATGAGATTCAAACCCCAGATGGGAGATGGCTTTACGTTTTTTTACAAGTAGGCTGAATAGGGAGTCTGTTTCCTTTGAGCCCTAACACACTAAAACAGGTTTGCTTTGCACACGAAAGACAATTAAAGAATAAAGTCTCCAAGTGAACGCAGGCTGATTTTTATTT
>NW_006192647.1:0-825 GCF_000334495.1 Tupaia belangeri chinensis | reverse complement strand
GGGGGATGGGGACGCCCTCCAACCACACGGCGGGAACCCGGGATGAGGCGTCTGTGTCCGAAGACCTGAGGCAGGGAAAGGACGACTGCCACCTTCCTCACTCCCCGTCTCTCAAAGAGGGATTCCATAAGCTGACGCCCATGAGATCGCGCAGCCTCCGCACTGGGTCTCCCTGGCCAACACGGAGCACACGGGGAATGACACGGGGAGGTGGGAGGCAGCTCCTTGCTGTCGTGCCGCACCCACTGAGGGCCAATCTGCCCACACGGTGCGTGGTCCTCTCTGTATTCCCATGCCTCTGTACACCTGAGGCCGCCCTTGTACGACCAATAAAAGGGAAGTCAGCTTTCAGCCGCCAGTGGGTGTGTCTTCCTTTCCGTTCTCGTCATCCCAGCGGTGCCCGCCCCCAAGGCCGGGTGGACCCTGCTGTCGCAGGCCAGGATCCGCCGCTGGGGCTGGCCATATCTTGGCAGGCCAAGCGTGACTCCCTTGGTTTCGTCCCACCAGGATGCCCTGTGGCCCATGTTTTCCACGCTGTGCTCAGCTGGCTGCATCCACGCCTTTCCTACACCAGGTGGCCCAGCTCCAGGTCATGGCTCGCAGCTCCAAGGATGCGGGCCTGCACCTCCTCCACCACGGGACGCACGGAACATGCCTGCGTTGGCTCTGCCTGCGTGCCTTCTGCCTGATGGTGCCTCCAGGTCTCCTACACGGAGCTCCAGGAGCAGAAAATGGGGAACTCGCTCCTTCCAGCGAGCCTCCTCTCAGGACACGGTGCTGCCCTCTCACACGAATCTCAATAGATTGGCTGGCTGCTAGATTAAA
>NW_006192646.1:0-824 GCF_000334495.1 Tupaia belangeri chinensis | reverse complement strand
TTCAGCCAGCCCCAGATCATGGGCATGCGTGTGCTTAGTGTACACAGGGGCAGTCTCCAGACTTGAACTGGGAATCATTCCGTGTGGAATTGCCTTGCAGAAGAGTTGCATTTTACCACCACTGTCTGGCCCCACCTTCCATCTTTTTACCATGACTTCTGTATTCTGATTTTTGTTGTTGTTGTTAATTTCTTGGGCAGTTGAATATTACCAGGTAGTTTTTTCAAAAAGGACTCAAGGGTCTTGCAGCAGAAATTTCTAGTGAATACTGTCATCACTTTTTTCTTTCCTTCTCAGTGAAATATTCTTAATTTTAAATGTATATACTGCCCTCACAAATATAATGTGCAATCCTAGCTTCCTTTGGAGCTAGAAGTTCTGGTTAACGGGATTTAAGCAAAAGCATTGTAGGAAACTTACAGAACATATCCTTACAGAGAGGGGATATGCCCATCTTCGGTTCTCCCTGTCACCTGGAATGCAAACGGAAGCTCTGTCTTCTTAGACAGTGAGGAAGAAGATCTGTGCTGGATATAATAGAACAAGATGGGAGAATTCTAAGTCTCTGACACTGTCCCAAGGCCTGAACTATCTGCCTCCAGGCTTTATGTGTAAGAGAGAAACTTCTACCTTCTTTAATGGCTGATTTGGAATCTTTAGTTATTTGCCATTGAATTTCATCATTAACTGTCAGGCTAGAAAATGCCTTAATGTTTCAGAATGCCTTCCTGTTGCCATTACACTTAACAATTTAACCATGTATAATTCTGATATTATACTTTCCTCTCTCTCAGAACTTACAGACACTACTCCATTTTTTTTTT
>NW_006192645.1:0-824 GCF_000334495.1 Tupaia belangeri chinensis | reverse complement strand
GGTGTGCCAGCCTCCCTCCACAGTCCAGGACTCTCACTGGTGCTTGCTAACCACCCAGGTTTCCTCATCCTCCTCATGGGTGTGCATTGGCTGGGACAGGTCAAGGCAGCTCTGGAGCAAGTGTGCACTTATCCATGAGTTCCTGGCTGTGAAGTCCTGGAATCTAAACTCCCAAGCCATTTGCTTTTGGCAAAGTGATAAGAGTTGAATTCATATTTTCCATTTAAAGACATTGCCTCTGTTCCTACCACGTTGGGACACAGGAAGTCAACAGGTGGACGACAGGTGCCCCACATCTGGCAACGCTCTTGGCTGGGGTATCCACTGAGGATTGTTACATTGTCCTGAAGAGAACAATGGCGCCCTGGTGGAGTCTCTCCTTGTCTGTGCTTCTGTGTTTTCTGATACATGCTCAAGGTAAGAAGAGTTGGGCTTTGAGGAGGAGCTGTGAGCTCATGGATTTCTCCCTTGTGGCTTTAGGAATCACCTTTCAAAGAGACCTCTGTGAAGTAAATGGCTTTCAAATGTCAGGAGGGATGAGAAAGGAGACAGAGAGAGATGGGTAGGAGGGAGAAAGTGGGAAGAGGAGCCAATTTGGGGTCTGGGATTTAGATCTAGAAAAACGAGGATGTGAGCTAAGAGCATTTAGATAGTAACTATGTTCTCTGTTTCTGGCCCATGTATGTCTCGTGCATTTAAAAAGTGCCTCACTATATGGGATGGTTTATGCACCACTGGGTGGGTGGGAAATGTAAGTCACATGTTTCTGATGTACAATACCAGTTCCGGCTATTTTTGTACAGTAAAATAGAGTGGGAACATCA
>NW_006192644.1:0-824 GCF_000334495.1 Tupaia belangeri chinensis | reverse complement strand
TGACCCAATATTTCCCACTGCACCCTCTACTTCACATTATTCTGCACCCACCCCGATTCTCATGCCTGGAAAGGCAGGTCTTACCCCACTTGTCTCCCACCAGGACGGGACAGCCAGCATGAAGTGTGTCGCTGTTCCCTTCGCCACTCCGATGTAGGTTCCACCAAAACAGTGCTGCGTTCTGAAAACAAGCACCCAGCCCAGGAGAGGTCAGCCAGGAATCTCAGTCCCGGGAAGCTCACGACTGAGGACAAATGCATGTGTGTCATGAGACGAGAAAACTCTCCACACAGCCTGGGGCGAGGCATAGATAAAATGACCCCCAAAGGCATTGGCTGCCATTACACATTCACACACGTCAGTGATTGACACCCACTCTACTCCAGGTTCTGGGGACCCAGAGACAAGTCATGTTCAGTTTTGCTTCTGGGGAGCTCGCCAGAGATGTAAAACAGTAGGATGAGACAGTGTGGTGTGCCCTAGGGGAGACGAGTGCTGGTGTGTGCTAGGGGATAGGAAGCACAGGTGTCTTTAAGTTAACAAGAAGAGACCCTCAATGAAACCCACAGCATGGACCAGAATCCTCCTCATAAACTGAACTTCATTCGTTCAGAAGCTCATCCTCCCTTAGGCACTCATTTCTAACAGCCCCAGGAAGTCACTCCCATTTTCCTAGTAAAGAAGTTGAGATTTAGGGGCTTTAATAATGCAACCAAGAAGGAGCAAAGTGAGGACTCTTGGCCAGGAGTTTTGACCCTAAATCTTATAGGTTCTTCACTGTTTCTTTGTCCTATCCGCTTCCTTTAACCTTGGCCCTGAGAAGC
>NW_006192643.1:0-824 GCF_000334495.1 Tupaia belangeri chinensis | reverse complement strand
CTCTGTCTCTCTCTGTCTCTCTAGCAAGTACCTGTACCCTATAGCAAAAAAGTATCTCTTAAAACAAAAAGCTTCAGAACATGCTAGAATAAATCAATTATACAGTAGTGTATGTAACGGGAACCTCTGACTCCAAGATAATCTGACCATAACATCTATAAGAAATAGTGGGGTTCTGATTCACCTAAGAAAACATGTAAAAACACTCTGAATACTCAGCAGCCATGAATTGTTTTTTTTCTAAGTTATATAAGAAAATAAGAGTACATTTAACTTTTAAGGGAAGTTACATACATCATCCAGTGAAGCTCTGAGGCTAGGCAGGAGCTGATGAGTGCACATGTCTATGTGACCAGGAAGAGAGGTGGGAGCTGCCCAGCTAGTCTGTGGGTCAGAGGTCCCTGGGACTATAAAACAGGTGGGATGACTCCCTTATCTACTTACTTGTCCTACTTACTCTGGTAGGACAATCCCAGCACACTACTCTTCCTCAGCTACCTCTTGTCACTCCTCCACCTACATTTGCAACTAAGGGAGGTCCATAGAAGCTGCTGCAGAAGGCAACAGGGGACATGCAGGTGCTCTAGCATCCCAAGTCTGAAGACAAGGGAGGAGTTGCTAATATAGTCCTGCCAGTCGGTCAAGAGGACATGCCTTAACTCTGCTCTTGCGATGAAACCTTGTGCCTGGGGCTTGGCGGAAGCATGGAGCTCAGAGTTCTAGCTAGGGCAGCAGGTATTTGTGGCTCCCTAAAATGAACCTGAGCTCTGTGACCCTCTGGGTGCTCTTCTGCCACTGGGAAGTGCTGGGGTCTGAGGTAGAAG
>NW_006192642.1:0-824 GCF_000334495.1 Tupaia belangeri chinensis | reverse complement strand
TGCCTATAGGCTTCCAGCACAAGCTGTGGCATCGAGAGTCCAAAGGCTTTGGCAAAAGAGACCTCATCAGTTTTTAACCTGACTTGAGGTGTCATCCAGAGTCAGCATACATTTGAAATGATTTTGTATAAGAAAGTAAGTTTTAATTACTCAATTCCCTCTATGTTCCTCCTGGTAACTTTTCTTAAATAACTATTTCAGAACAAGAATGATTGATCTAAGAAATGAAGAGGTTAATATCAGGATATTATTGCTGGTCTCGAGGCAGTATGAGGAATGCCACAAGGAGTTGTGTTAACTACGGTAGAATTTCAGAATAAAAGTAGACATTAAAGTTGCCTAGACCAAGTCATGAAGGAATACCCTCTACAACATCTCCAATAGGCACCTGTCCCAGCTTTTACTTGAAATCTCTCAGTGATAACACACCTCCCTAGTCAGCCCATCTGGTTATTCATCCACACGCTCATTGCTGGGAAGTTCTGCTTGCTTACAAAGTTCGATGCCACTTAACGGTCCCACTTCTACCATCAGTCCATAAGGACCTCCAAATGATAATCTTTCAAATACTTAAAGACATGTATCTGTCATCAAAAAACCACTCTTGTTCCTACTACATCTCCCTTGAGTTATTCCTGGTGGCCTATGAGACCCACTTGCCTCCAGTCTTGCCTCCTCCAATCTGTTGATAATACATTAGTCCAAATAATAATTTCAGTGAAACATTTTCTAAAAAAAGAAGAAAAGTTTTATATAGCTTCTTATTGTTTTCAAAATAAAGCTCATTTTTTTCAACTCAGCCCTTCATCTGCTCTTTGTTTTTT
>NW_006192641.1:0-824 GCF_000334495.1 Tupaia belangeri chinensis | reverse complement strand
ACCTTCCCTGAGCTTCAACCTCTCCTGTAAGATGACCGCAGCACTCGTCCTGGGTGGGCAGATCAGACATGGACGTGGCCTGCTCACAGCCCCCGAGCGCGGTGGGCTCAGCGGTCAGTACTGCCAGGGCGACGCAGACCGTCTGTCCATGGAGAAGGTGAAGGAAGGGACGCACTGGTCAGGCAGCGTTGAGTGTCCCTCTGGCTCCTGGGCTGGCTCCCAGGGGGTGAGGAGGGAGTCCCCGCCCAGCACGGCAGGAGTCCATGGGAGGAGGGGCGGGAGATGGCGGACTCCCTGGGCTGGGAGTGGAGTCCTCTGGGAGAGCCTGGGATTGGACGGAGGGCTGTGACTGACAGCAGTGGCCTAGCACTGTCTGGGGGCCGCACTGGGCTTATGTAAGAAACTCCCTGCGTTCAGGAAACGCCACGAAGTTAATTTCCTGTCTCTGCTGGCCGCTCTGGGCTTATGTAAGAAAATATCCTGTTTTCAGGAGACACACTGAAGTGTTTAGGAGCAAAGGGGCATCGGGTCTGCAATTTAGTGCCAAAAATAAAAGGGTGGGGTCAGATGGCGGCACGGTGGTCAAACACGAAGCTCACAGGCAGATCCCACATGGGAGAGCTAGTAAGTTCTCTGAACACGCGTGTGCCCACGGGTGGGGGGCCGGAGGCTGGCTGGGTCTCGCTGTCGGGCCTTTGTTGGATGCTGTCTCTTTCTCATTCATAGTAAAAAATAAGCTCTCTTTTTTTTTTTAACGAAAGGAAAGAGAAGACAACACACGGAAAGGACAGGTCAGCAGGTGGCATGGAGGTTAAAGTAGCTGG
>NW_006192640.1:0-824 GCF_000334495.1 Tupaia belangeri chinensis | reverse complement strand
CTGTTATCTCTGCCACTGGGGGAGGAGGGGTGACTGCTCTTGTTCTGGGCTTCCAATCCGGAGTCAGTTTCCAGGTGCACGAGTGCCTTGGACTGCATTAAACCTGAACCAGGTCGCCTGGACTTCTTTGCCAGTGTTTTTCCTCCTCGCTTCAGGCTGGGACATTTGGCCACCTTGGACAAACATCCGGAGCTTTTTTTCTTAAGTTCCCTCATCTCCCACAGCCCCACTCTGCCCCAGCTGCAGTGGTTAGTGCTTTTGCTGTGATCCCTGAGGCCACTGGAACCAGATTTGTAGGGAGGTCAAGTTTTCTGAACCTAGCCTAATATATTGTCCCAGCTTTTTACCATAGGCTGATCTCAAAGGGTCCAGGAAATAAAAATTCCCTGAAATAAAGGTATATAAGATAAGTGATGCAAATACCAAATTCTCAACCTACAATTCATTTGCAGTTGCTTCCAACAGTCATGTGCTCAATCAGTAGGAATTTCTTGAAGCAGGGCTAAGGAGACTATTTAGGACAACACCTGATATTTCCCCTGGAGACAGTGGGATATAAATTAGGAAGAGGAGAATACAGCCCCAGGATAATTAAATAGGCCCT
The DNA here is from genome assembly GCF_000334495.1 of Tupaia belangeri chinensis. Taxonomy (NCBI): domain Eukaryota; kingdom Metazoa; phylum Chordata; class Mammalia; order Scandentia; family Tupaiidae; genus Tupaia; species Tupaia belangeri. Next base: position 220 of record NW_006192640.1, on the reverse strand, counting down.
AAATCTCTCTGTAAAGGGCTGCTGTTTGAAGGATCCGATCGATAGTCATTGCTTCGTTCTTGTTTAGCCTAAATTCTTACTAAGTAGGGATAGGAGTATTAGAGGGCTGAAGGTCATAATCTAGTCATAAGCTATTTGCATGCCTAATTTTTAAGGCCACTACACAACTAGATCTTGAGAAACCATTTTAGAGTTCTGGTTTTTCTGTTTTGGCTGATCT
>NW_006192639.1:0-824 GCF_000334495.1 Tupaia belangeri chinensis | reverse complement strand
GCCAGCTGGATCTCAGAAGTCTTCATCATATCCCAACAGTTTTGAACCTTTGAGTAGCCTGATAACAAATCACACCTTATTGACTCAATCAGAGACACAGTCACAGCCCAGATCTTAAATACTGAACCTGGCCACATTAGGGGAGAGAACTGATTCTCTGTGATCTTCTAAATCCACAGATCCTGTCTCCCACTCCATGAGTCCATGGGTCATACTTCATGATGAGTCCAGGGCTTACATTTGAAGGTTCCATGAACTTGGGTGTCAAACATTTGCATCTTTGTTCTCATTAACAATGTACAAGTAAGATTTATCATTTTCTTAGGCAACAAACCCAATAATGGTATCAATACCTACAGCTCTATCACTAATAGAATCCCAGTTATATTTACTTTAACTTTACTACAAACATCTCAAAATACTGTTTGTACTCACCTATAGGAATTATTAGGCCTACTACTAGGTATTGTTTTTGAAAATATAGCAATAAATACACATTTATTACTATATCATGTTTTTTCATATTGATAAATGTATGTCACATAAATTCACCTTCTTTAAGTCTTACATATTTTATTTTATGATTTTAAAAACATTATTTTTTGGATGGGAGACAGAGCCTTGGAGAATTAAGATCCCCTGAGAAAAGTGTGATTTTAGTGATATTCAGACAATGAGGGACTAACCAGGATAAAGATGCCAGGTGGTGAAGAGAAAACACATCATAAAGAGGGTAAGAGTTAATTATCTCTCTCCCTCTATATCCAGTCAATTCAATGTGGTCAGAGTGGACATTTTATGTCTTAATTCATTTTTTTTTTTTT
>NW_006192638.1:0-824 GCF_000334495.1 Tupaia belangeri chinensis | reverse complement strand
ATCATCTGCTGGTCCCAACATGGAAAATTTTTAGGGTGGTAAATATTCTATATGATACTGTAATGGGTAATTTGACAAAACCTATAGTATATTACAGTACAAAGAGCGAACCTTGATACAGTACATGTAAATTTGAAAAAATCCCTTAGAAGATCTGGGGATCACAGGATGGAATGTAGGATGTGAACAACCAAGCCACATTGCAAATACGTGAAACAAATCCAATGAAGAAGATCAGGGGGAAAAGAAATTTGGAAATGAGTGGAGTCCATAAGACTAAAGACAAAAACAAACAAACAAATCTTTACAAAAGCAGTGTACTCCAATTAAAGTTGTTTCCCAAGGGGATAAGGTTATTTAATCTGATAGCACAATACTGGAAGTAAATAGTAAAGTAATGGATGACAGATGGTGGGGGCCAGTTTTCTCACTGCTGGAGTAGCAGCTTACAGATACACAAGAAGAGGCTAGAATGATCCAGAGAGTAATGTTGGGTTGGAGTTAGAGTCAAATTGAACTTCTGCTTAGCTTTTACTATAGATTATGTATATAGATTTATATAAATGTGTGCATACAAAGCTTAGTACATACTATGGCATGGATATAATAGCTTGGGTCCCAAAGCAAGGATGGTGACAGGTGGTCAGGCCCTTAGGAGATGAGGCCTAGTGAGCAGGGTTTGGATTATGGAGGCATCAGTCCCATGAAGAGATTAATGTTGTCACCTGGGAGGGAGGAAGTTCTTCTCTCATGGGAATGGGTTCATCCCCATGAGAGTGGGTTGTTAAAAAGAAAAATGGCAGGACCAACAGATGATGTAATGG
>NW_006192637.1:0-824 GCF_000334495.1 Tupaia belangeri chinensis | reverse complement strand
CAAAATAAACTTGTACTTTAATTCTGTATTTCCACCAACATTTTCAAGTCCTGTCACAGAAAATATAAAGGGCTCAAAAATATTTGTCGAAAGGCTTCTTTCCATGAATATTGATCAAGCCTCTACATGATCAGACATTGTATTAGACATCATGTTAAGATTTGGGAAGATATGGACCTCAGATGGCAAAAAGCCAGGCGCCGAGCCAGTCCTCCGGAATGATGATGCGGCACATGGAGGCAGCCTTGGAAAATGTTACTTGCCCCTCCAAACTTTATCCAGTCCTACTCATGTTTGTGCATGACACATTCCCATTTCACCACAAAGACGGAGCATGTGGGGTGGCCTGAGTTCACAGCCCTAAGGATCGATTGCCTGCTAGGAATAATATTTTTCCCCTTTACACAAATTGTCAGTGGCCTCCCACATGATTTCCTTCAAACCCTTGATCTCTGAGGCTCCTGGGATTTTTCCACAGTGGAGCAAGTGACATCAATCACTGAAAAGCCACAGCAGACAAATCTGAGTGGTTAGGCGTAAGCACAGAATGAGTGTCTCTGTTTCATGTCAAAACATGGCAGTCAGTGTGTGTTGGCAGGGATGTGGCCAGCCCAGGAGATGGAGTTCAGTACTGGGGATGGGCAGGGCTTTTCCCAGGGAAGAAGAACGCAGGGCCTTCTGACTTCCCATCCATGTCTGTGCTTCTGGAAAACAGGGGCAGGTCCCAAGCCATTATATCTCCTTAGTTTTAGTTTTAGATTCGATTTTAATCATAATAGAATGTGTGTGTTCACACGTACACACATGAGAGAGAGAGAGAGAGA
>NW_006192636.1:0-824 GCF_000334495.1 Tupaia belangeri chinensis | reverse complement strand
ATACACTCACACACAAACACACACACACACAAAATAAGGATAAAAATATATGTGTTGGAACATGGCAAATGCTAGGAAGGAAAACAAAGCAGGGTAAGGTAGACTCCAAACCAGTGGCAGGGGAAAAGGAGTTTGCTATTTTATATGTAGCCTGGCTAGGGAGGCCTCACTGCTAGAGATAGTTGAGCAGAGTCTTGAAGGAGGAGAGAGTGGCAAGCCATGTGGTTATGCAGAGGAGCATTCTAGGTGAAGGAACAGTGGGAAGAAGCATGACTGTCCTGTTTGAGGAATAGCAGTGGAGGTGGAATAGCTGTAGCTGAATGAGCACAGGGAGGAGGAGTAACAGCATGGGGTCGGTGTGTGTGAGGCAGGGCCTCTGCCATTGAGAGACTTTGGGTTTTGCCCTCAGTCTGAGTGAGCTGTCAAGTGTCAGCTTGTTTTAAGTAAAGTTATAGTTAACAAGATCACTCTAGGCATTGTGCTAGGAAAAGATTGCAGTGGGGCAGAAATGGAAGCAGGGAGAACATTGAAAGGCTGAAGCAATGATCTAAGCAAGAGATGACCACAGTTTAGACTGGGTGATATGCAGGCAGATTCTGGTATCTTTTGCATGGTTCTCTGTGTCTATGAAGATAAAACGCCAACTGCCCAGAATACTACACGAGGTTCTTCATGTTGTACCCACACCATATCCCCCAGATGGCTTGGAGCTCAGGCTCCTCTGTGTTCCTGAGACCTCTAGCTACTTCCTTCAGGCACAGCTCACTAAGTCTTACCTTCTCTTACTCCTCCAAATCTGGGTCAGATATTTTCCCAGCTCCCTG
>NW_006192635.1:0-824 GCF_000334495.1 Tupaia belangeri chinensis | reverse complement strand
GGTATTTCTTTTCAAAGGTGCTAAAACTACAATCTGGACTTGCTCAGTTTGAGAGCCTCGAGGAATCTAAATGAAGATGTGCACCAGGTAGGACAAAGGAGTCAGTGTTAGGAGCGAGGAGCCCCAGGTAATACAGATGAAAGGTACCTGCATGCTGACTGAAGGCCATGAGGGGAGGGGAGAGGGATGCTCATTTTTCCCGAGGCTCTGCACCGTTTCAGGGCCTTCATGCATGCACCGTCCCGTGCTGCCATCCCATCGCAAACCCCATACACAAAACATGAATTCCGAATCTGGAGAGGATGGGGCTGCTGGACCTTGGGCAAGAATAAGGACTCTGTTGCAAGTGACAACGCTAGCTCTGTGACAGAACTGAGTCTAAGGAAGCAGGGGACTCTCCTGGCACTCGAAGATGGGCTTGAGAGACCAGCACGTTCTCGTTTTTGTTTTGCGAAGCTCACTTTTGCAAAGGCTGCAGCTGAAGAGCGCTCTGGAGGCAGCGAGAGCAGAAACCAGGCCAGTGGCATCCTTTTCCTCTGGACTGCCTCTCTTGCAATCGGTTCCAAAGCTGTTTTATGAAACTAGACATGGCTTTGGTTTGAAACCAGGATAAAATGAGTGATCATGGAGAAACGATACCTTTTGCCAACTTTGGTCTGCTGGTTGCCAAATCCAAGGCTAACTGGGGTGTGAGGAGGTAAAACTGCCTCTCTACATGTACACTTGAAATGCAGAAAGTATAGACGCATTGTTAATCGTACTTCATAGAATGACTATGAGTTCAAGTAGAGACTCTGCTTAACTATTTTCATGCCAATAGCTTT
>NW_006192634.1:0-823 GCF_000334495.1 Tupaia belangeri chinensis | reverse complement strand
AGGAGGATCCTTGTATGATCCATCCTATATGATAACTCAATACAGTTAACCACGCTCTCATTAATACACCCTATTGTCTTGGCTTCTGTTAAACTAACACCTTCTGCTTTTCCTTCTATTTGACTAGCTATTTTTTTTTTTCAGTCTCCTGTGTTAGCTCATCTTTTCCACAGAGTTCCTTCCTGGTCCCTCTTTTCTTTAGTTATATTCTTAAAAATGATATATTTCCCTTTCCTTGAATTGATCTGCCATATTTATGTTGATAAATTCAAAGTCACCAACAGGAATTCTAGGTTTACCTAGTCAACTTCCTGCTTTTTATCTCAACTTGGATGTCTGAGAGATACCCTTAAACTAACAGGAACATTAAACTCTAAACATTAATTAAGAAAATTTAACTCTTGTCTCTCATTCTTCCTAGTCCTGTAACTTTTTAACATCTCTTCTTAGTATATGGCAGTATTATCTTCCTTGTTGCTTAAAGCAAAACCATATTTGAATGTAAACCTTTAGTAAATACTACATCTCAGTTTCTCACTGAAAAATTTTCATTGGATTCTATTGAATCTAGATTAAACCCAAAAACCATTTAACATGGGCTATATTGGATTAACATAATTATCTCTCCAATCAAACTTGAATCCACTTTTTTTCTCAGTTCTAGTGATGCTCTATTTGTACTGATATATTTTTGCTTTCTTGATCCTGCTAAATTATTTCCTACCTCAGTACCCTGGCATGTTCTTCTGGTTTGGAACACTTTCTATCACTCATTTTGTAACTAGTTTTTGTTTTAGCTTTTCCTCCTTTAGACTTTAGCTTA
>NW_006192633.1:0-823 GCF_000334495.1 Tupaia belangeri chinensis | reverse complement strand
TTACCCCAGGCCTCAAGCCAGGTGCCACACCACTGGATGCCACCCCCCAGCGCGTACCAGAGGAGAGCTGGCAGCAGGCACCTCCTATCCCAACTCATCCCTACCAGTGTCACATCCTCTGCAGGTGGAGTTACTGGCCTACCCCTTCGCCATGCACCCTGCCTACCTGCACTGCCCAGGCCAGAGCACAGGGGTTTCCTCACACTCTGCCTTCCCTTCCAAAGGCCCTCCCAGGCTTGTGTTTTTTCTATAGGTTTGAAGGGGGGCCTCAGGGTGGGGAGCCTGACAATAAAGAGATTGGATCCCAGTCTGCTCTGAGATGGGATGTGTTTTCTCACAAAGATATCCTGGCTTTTCCAGCCTGCTGTACCCTCCTGTTCTTACCTCTTTCACTCTTCCCTACTAGGGAATGTTTTCTAGGGTGCCTGATACTGATCCATCTAGGCCTCATCCAGTTACAGGTGGAGGCCTCATTTCTTCAGCTTCTCGCTAAATCTGGTCTTTCTCAGCTCTAAAATTATTCTAGAATCCCATACATCCTCTACTTTCTCTATCCTGGCTTAGAACACAGTGGTCTTTTCACAAGGAGTCTGTCCTCTCACCAGCCTCGATTCTCCAACTTCTCCTCTGTGCTGTTTTCCACCACCCATTATAGTGTTATTTCTGAAATGTCTCTCTTCTCTGCATGAAACCCTTCACTGACTACTCCTCATTTCAGGACAGATTCCCTGTTTCTGAATATGCATGCAGGCTCCTGTCTGCTTTCGCCTCTCAGGCTCTTGTCACCACCCCTCTTTTTTTTGGGAAAGATTTTTGCTATAGG
>NW_006192632.1:0-823 GCF_000334495.1 Tupaia belangeri chinensis | reverse complement strand
TAAGTTATAATGATTAACATAAAGTGTTATCAAGTAATTATATTTCTTGACTCATGGCACTTACATGACTAAAAATATTCACTTATTTCAGAATCGTGCATTTGTAGTGTTCTGCAATTATTACCATATTCTTGTCTATATTTTAAAAATCTGTAATTTATAGACTCTAAATGAATGAATGATACCGAATGAATCTACTTCTGTATTTGAGTATTAACAGACTAAAATAAGAAATGGACTAGGCAAGGAAATAGAAATATACTGAGCGGCATAAATTATTCAAATGATCGTTGAAAACACTCTGGTACCAGAGAAAAACCTAGAAATAAGTTATCTTGTTTCAGGATTCATTTATTCAGTAACCTGCAAATTACTTTAAATGAGTTCCTTTAAAAAAAAAATAGAAGTCTATTATAAAATTGAAAATGCTATTTAAATGTCAAGTTCTCTGTTTCACACAGGTTTTTCTTAACCTCTTACTGTGACAATGTCTTAGATTGTTGAATTGTTTTCAGAAAGGAAAGGGAAAAAATCTTCATCAAAATGCTTCACTGATCATTAGCATTCGTTTCCATTTGAACTAAATAAAAACGTCACCATTCCCAGATAGTATTTTTCATGATCTCTTTGTCTCTGCTTTTGTGAGAGCAGCTTTGTGTCCTTCTATATTTGCCAATGACAATAAAAGTTTACTTTCTTATCTCATGAAAGATATCTTTCACTTAAGATTTAGGTTTTTAAAGACAGCCTTTCTCTTCAGTATAGTAGGATGTTAAATATTTCCTGTACAAGCAAATATGAAATACAGTGAACTATGATTGTT
>NW_006192631.1:0-823 GCF_000334495.1 Tupaia belangeri chinensis | reverse complement strand
AAAAAAAAAAAAAGGCAGGAGTAGTGACAGATATACTGCTTACATGTTGGAGCTAAAGCAGAAAGATTTATAATTTCTTCCATCATTTTTCATGAGCATGTTTATCTTCTTTAACCCTTAACCAGTCATTTTCTCATTATTATCTTGAAAAATATGCAAAACTCAATTAACACCTCAACTCCAAGATGTTAGTAAAGTACTTTTTTACTTGCTACTTATCTCCACACTATTATCACATCTATCTATGTATCACATGGTAAGCACATACTATTTCTTATAAGTGAATGGATGGAATGTCACTTTTTATATAAGTTTTTTAATCAAAATACCAATTTGTATATTGTACTTTTTGACTCTGCACAATAAACTCATCATCTCATGCAATGAAGACCTTCATCTTGTAAGTTAACTAATAATGAACAATTATTAAATACATAATTTTGATACAGGCTTGTATTGGTCTGTTATTGTGTTGCTAATCAGAAATACTGGAGACTGAGTACTTTATAAAGAAGAGGATTTGTTGTTGTTGCTGTTCATGACTCTGATGACTGGAACCTCCAAGTTCTTGTGACTGGCATCTGGTTTGCCTCTGATGCTGTATGATGATATGGCCAAGAGAAGCAGGCAGGTCAGAAGGCATGTGCAGAGAGAGAAAGGAAGAGGAAATAATCCACTTTCTGTGTTTGTCCCTTCCATGCTCCCAGCCAATTGGATGGATGGTGACCACACACATTGAAAGCAGATCTTCCTAGAAGACTCCATTGCTTCTGAGAACTAGTCATTTCAGGGAAAAAGAGGAATAAAGATTTTGTACTGATAA
>NW_006192630.1:0-823 GCF_000334495.1 Tupaia belangeri chinensis | reverse complement strand
CTGCTTCATGAGTCAGCACACCGCATCCTGGTCCTCAGCACTGCTCAGTCACATGTGCTGAACGAGTAGTGGACTGTGAGCTCAACTTTAACTTGAGGCAGCACTGAATTAGGAAAGCAAGTGCAATCCAGGTGGGAGAGACACCACCTCAGGCATGGGGCAGCTGGGTCTAGGAGCAGGGGCACTGGTTTCAACTCTGTTCCTAACTGGCTATGACCTGGGGCTGTGCTGTCACTGCGTGTCAGCATTCTGCCCTGTACACTGAGTCAGTGGGACTAGAGCCTGTGATAAGACCACCTTTCATACCCTTGTGCTTCCAAGACCTCCTCTTAAGACCCATGAAGCAAGCAAAAAACAGAACTGGCTTTTCATGCCCTTCTCCCTCCTGCATGACTGAGGAGTTCATTTTCATTCTTGAAAGGATTGTGGGAGATGCCAGTAGGAAGACTCTGGACCCACGTGTTGTCTTCATCAACAAGTCCCAGCTGGAGCTCGGGGTGCACTTATGTGGCGGGAATCTGCATGGGGTATTTGTGGCTGAGGTGGAGGATGACAGTCCTGCCAAGGGTCCCGACGGCCTTGTACCAGGGGACCTCATCCTAGAGGTGAGTTCTAAGGTGCTGAGCAGGCCGGGCCACTGTCCCACCTGTACATTGAACTTGGTGCAGTCTCAGGAGGCACAGAGGATGGAAGAACACAGCCTCTCAACTGGCAGTCCTGTCGGGATGATTTTTAATCCTTGCAAATCCAGAATGCTTCTGCGGCCCTCGGGGTAGGCCACTGAGAAAGCTGAGGGCAGAGCCTTGGCTTGGGGCCTGAGCAG
>NW_006192629.1:0-823 GCF_000334495.1 Tupaia belangeri chinensis | reverse complement strand
AAGTCATTAGGACTTGTAATAGTTTTCTGTGCTGCTAAGACCCATAATACATCAAAATTCTAAACAATTAGCAAAGTCATTTATATTCATTTAGGTAACCTCCACCTAGTCAGGAGACAGGCTTTTAACAATTCTTAGTCAAAGTCAAACAATAGCATCTAATATGTTGATAATTGTGTCACAGGGTCTGAAATTGATGAAATTTATGTTCCAAGGAAGAAAGTGAATTTATTTCAACATAAACCAGTATAATAATATAATCCTGAAATATAATTTTATAAGATAGTCTATGGGTAAAATCAGATGACAGTAAAGGGAGTCAAACTGGGCAGAATTCTAAATACATGTTTTGTAGACCTGAGCGTGATCTGAGCTGATAATGTTTATGTATAGGACAAACATATGGTAACCAAATGAGATTTATTTTATTTAAAAGATGACTAAAAAATTCCCATTAGCTATTCAAGCTCTGAGCCTTTTGTATTTTTAGTCTTTGGCAACTTTTTGCCTGAAGGTTTAGCTGAGTATCTTGAAACCAAAGCTAATTCTTCTTCCACATTTTAAATGAAATCTACTGCTTAACCATACTATTCTTTGCATTAGTCTACATTCACCAAAGTTACCATAGCAACTTTCTCTAATTAGGCTTTGGCTGGAATTTTAAGGGGGAGAAAAAGGTGAATCTAAAAATGAAGGACCAAGTTTCCAAAAAATTAAAACCAGAAAATTGTCTGTATTCCTGCTACGCTGTGAGAAACTCAAATTAAGACTCAAGATTAAAATATACTTTAAATATGGGGACCAGCAGTTGGCGTAATGACTA
>NW_006192628.1:0-823 GCF_000334495.1 Tupaia belangeri chinensis | reverse complement strand
ACCTCAGCTCATTGGCATCCACTTTCCAACTCACCTAATCCTGTATGCTCCCTTCTTCTGTAAGATACACAGACAGATGGTCAGGATACACAGAGAGCCCACCAGGAGTGGGTGACTCTTCCGCACATCCAAGAGCTTCTACTCCTACAAATTTGGCCGTGTGTTTACCAGAAGGCAGCTGAATGTGGTCCCTGCCCAAGTATTACTTATGCGGTAGCACTTATTACTGAATATATACATTTTGTGTGAACCAATAAAATATGCATATGAAAAGTGATTGTTTCTATGAAATACTAAATGATGTACTTTCAAAGGAACCTGATACATGCAAATTTCTAAAAATGGGTGTGGGTGAAAACTGTAAAAGACAAGAAAAAGAAATATATAACTATGTTCAGATTGTTTGCAAGTTTCTTGAAGCTTTTAGTTCAATGTAAGCAAATCAAAATTGGAACTCATCATTGATATCTTATAGATGAGTTTAAGACAGATCTGTTTACCTATGCTGGTATAAAAGGTCTTGGCTCTACATCAAAAGATCAGGGATGAATAAATATTTATGTTTCAAGATAAAATAAAATGTTTTCAGTATGGATAGGTATCTGTTCTAAATGGGTCCCCTGTGGTCTGGCTCATGACGGTTTGGAGCTCAGTGGGGTACAAAAAGAAACTCGTCATCTCCGCAGCCTCTCATCCCTTTACACTGGCCTTATACGATGCATGGACAGTGCTTCCAGTCACTCGTAGGTGCCAAATGTTCTGAGGTCTTTTTTTGGTCTTAAGAAAAGTCTTATTGGGGCTGGCAGGTGGTGTGGTAGTTGAG
>NW_006192627.1:0-823 GCF_000334495.1 Tupaia belangeri chinensis | reverse complement strand
AGGAGAAGGGATTGTGGCATGACCACCCCTGAGGGGTGATTTCTCTCTTTCTGTGTGCACGTGTGCCCTACAGCAGAAATCTCTAAGATAAAAAAAAAGAAGGCGGCTCGGTAAGTGGGAGCCATGTGATCAGGCGGTAAAGAAAAGTCAGCTATAATTTCTGTCTTCTGGACACTTAGAATATAACAGATAACAGAGCAGTCCCTGAGCACTGTAGACAATGGTTAAGTATCCTGCTGACCATAAAATATTAGGGGAGATATCTATATTTTGTGGACAAGAGCTTTTATGGGCAGAAACTGATTTTTTTCGTTCTTTAGAGATATAATGATTGTTTAAGAGTGTCCATGCTTAAATGAATTTTATTTCCTTGCCAGATGGAACTTACTAGAGTTTCCAAGACACTCTGCTCTTTCCATCTTCTTCCAGTTCGTTAATGATTCCCAAGTCGGGCTCGTGCCTCTGAACTTTAACCTTTGGACATGTTTCTTTTGGTATAGTCATTACTTAATAGATTTAGGAGCAGAATCTGTCAGGGCAAAACTTTTTCATTGGCACTTACGAGTTTAGATACACAAGTCTGGCCCTTACAGAACAAACCTGATGACTAGAATTTTTCTGTCATTGCCATTTTAGTGGTTATCGCTCAGTGAAGAGTGATACCTGGTGCTGGGGCACTAAGGATGGAGATTATCTCGCCAGCAGCAGCAGCGTTGGTGCCCGTGAGCCCCCACATTGCCCGTCTAGGTGACGCGCTTGCTGCTTCTCCCCTTCACCTGCACACACACTTACTGCCTTTATGTTCCCTATTGTTCTGATACTC
>NW_006192626.1:0-823 GCF_000334495.1 Tupaia belangeri chinensis | reverse complement strand
ATTTCTCACTTTCTGTTTCTCTCTGGCGAGCTCACATGTCCGTTAGCAGAAATTTTCGCTCCTCCCCCCCAAAAATATCTGTCCTTGGCCCATGAAAATAATGGTAGTGTTTGAAAAGAATAATATCTAAATTTTAAAAGTATATCAAAGATGAGTTTACACCCAAAAGCTTCTTTGAATAAATTATCATCTACTTAGACATTTAGTTTGTTTTCATCCTTACCTGATGTTTGTTTAATTTACATACAGATGTTTTAGGTGGAATAAAAAACACCAAAAAATTTTGATATTTCAGAAATACTTCCTATGACAAACATTTTCTTCCAAAAAGAATGCAAATATAGGCATGACTTGTTTCCTTTAGTGATAATGTCAGAGACAATGTTTTAAAAACATAAATAATTGCAAATATCTTAAGATTCTTTGTATAATGTTGAAATTTTCTTTTACACAAAGGTATTGAATTTTAATCTATTTATGAGAATAATAAAGAGGGAAAGAATGCCCACATTGAGAGTGGTGAACCGTAATATGACATGGATATTTTCCTGATGTTTGACATTAAGTGTGGTCACAGTGAAAGGGTATTTGCTGTAGTTTGAATGTCTCCTCAAAATGTATGTGTTGAAAACATAATCCCCAATGCAACCAGTATTGGGAGTTGGGGCCTATTAATGCCATTAATCCATTCAGAGGGAAGAATTAACATGAGATGAGCTGATCATAAAAGGGGCTGTCTCTGTCTTGTGCTTTAGCTTCAACTTACCACCCTTTGCTATGGGCGGCGCCCTCAGCAGATGCCCATGCCATATTCTGGGCAGCC
>NW_006192625.1:0-823 GCF_000334495.1 Tupaia belangeri chinensis | reverse complement strand
AGCCCGGAAAGTCAGGAGGGGGAGGCTGCTGGGTCTCAAGATGAATTGGTACACCAGTTTTACATCCGCCTGAGACAGGGTCTCCACCTGGAAGGCTTTCAGCACCTAGGACAGAGCCAGGAGTCCCTGTGGCCTGCTCAGCAAAACAGGGTTCTGATCCAGCCTCCTCCCAGCCTCCTAGGGTAGAACCGTCCGCGGGACAGGAAATGCCACAGATCCGAACCAGATCCAGTCAGGGATATTTGAGCTCCTCCACACTGCCGACCTGGGCCTGCACAGACCCAGCTCCATCCTGTACAGGCCACACGCCTCCGCTCGCCACTCTGCTAGGCAGATCCTCTCTGGGGCCCAATCTACACAGGCCAGGCCTCTCTCCAAAACCCCGCCCCACTGCACAGACTCCGCCCTTGCCCGCCCAGATCTCGCCAAACCCCGCCAAGGCCTGCTCACGTGGTGCAGCAGCAGCAGCATCTCAGCCTCTGCCAGGCGCCGCCCCAGGCACTGGCGCATGCCAAACCCAAAGGCCAGGTGGTGGAAGCTCCTGCTGGGGTCCCTGGGGTGCAGCCAGCGCTGGGGGTCGTAGTGCTCCGGCCTCGGGAACAGGGCGGCGTTCCGGCCCAGCGAGTAGAGGGACACCTGGACCAGTGTCTGCAGACAGGTGCAGGGAGGAGTTAGCTGCCCCTTGTGGAAGTGTCAGGAGGGTCTACAGAGGGGCAGTGGGGGACACTCACCCCAGCGGGGACGTGGTAGTTCTGCAGAACCAGGTCTGAGCTCAACATTCTCTCCACAAATGGACCCACCGGGTAGAGCCTGGAGATAAGCA
>NW_006192624.1:0-823 GCF_000334495.1 Tupaia belangeri chinensis | reverse complement strand
TATGTTAATTTAGATATATTTTACAAAAGTTTGTATATGTTCTAATATCTCTCCATTCTCTTTTCCATGTCTTTTTCTTTCATTGCTTTCTGGAGCATTTCACTAGGCAATTCTTAATGTCTCAATAAATTTACACCAGCTTGTGACAACCCACCCACACACTTGCCTGAAGAAAATACTTAAAGGGCCTCTTTCAATCCTAGAATCACTAAAAAGATTACTTTAGAGGAATTGCCCTGATTTTTGTGACCTCCATGGTAATTTTTTACACCCCCCCACAAGAAAACTGAGCTGGATTTCAGTTGACCACAGGTTATTTTATGCCCCATGCTTGGACTTGTATGGGTTTTGAAAGGACCAATAATTCCTTGATTTGGGAAACATTAAAATTACTGAATGCTACACTTGAAATGATAGTTTTGCTTCAAACTGTAGAAAGTAATTGTAAATGACTCAGGTCTAAAGCTGCGTGACCTGCACGGCCAGTTTCTGTCTCTATATGCCTAATGGACACTTTCATAATTTGTTAGAGTTGACTGTCCCTTACCTTCTCTCAGCGCTCTGTCTGGAGGGACCTCCGCAGGGACCAGAGTCAGCCAAGCACCTTGATCATGAAGGCCATCAAGTTCCCCATCAAAACAATCTGAACTTTAGTCAATGATAAGATTCTTATCACTAGGTATTGTAATCTTAAATCCTATTTTCCGGTTGAAGGTGATTGATTAAGCCTCTACGAAACTCCATTTGCCATAGTTATGAATTAAGTTACGCATAGCCATACTTACATGCAGAATGCAGACTCCAGCAAATGTATTCAATGTAA
>NW_006192623.1:0-823 GCF_000334495.1 Tupaia belangeri chinensis | reverse complement strand
AAGGAGAAAAGGAAAAACTGGAGTGTTTGTTGAAGTGTCTTGGGCAGAAGCACAGTAAGCATAGTTCCAACAGGACAATGAGGCATCCTTGAGATAATGTTGTCAGTGAATCTTGTCTTTCCATGGAGGTCTAGTCATTTGCTGGGAGCTGCTTGCAGGAAGAGTGGCCTGAGCATGGATGTAGCAGTGGAACACACATGCAGCAGCAGATCCAAGCAGTGCATTCTTATGGTTCTTGCAGCAGTTCTTTTCTGTCTGTGTTCATGGCTGAATAGATGTTTATTAATTGTATTGTTATTTACTTCAAGAAGGTGATTCTGGTATCTGTTCCTCTATCATGGCTTGAAACTGAAGTCTTCCAGTGTGTTTAGTTTGTTTACTTCTATTATAAACAAGAGAAATTTGTTTTGCACATTTCTGGAGACTGGGAAGTTCAAGATGAAGGTGCCAGCAGATGTGATGTCTGGTGAGGACCTTCTGCTTCATAGAGGCCACTGTATTGCATCATCTTCACATAGGACTGGGGGTAGGGAGCCAGCTGGGACACTGAGAAGGGCACTGGTCTCACTCATGAGGGTGGAGCCCTCAGAACTTAATCAATCACTTCCCAAAGACCTCAGTTCTTCATACTATCACATTGGGTATTAGGTTTCAACATAAAAATTTTGAGTGGTCATCAACATTTAGACCAAAGCAATAATCATTTTGTCAATGACAGTTAATCTATTCTTATGATAATAGCATATTGCCAATCTCATCCTACACATGTACCATGATTATCTAAATTATCTTTAGAAAAGGAGGCAAAAAGAAATATTTTTTA
>NW_006192622.1:0-823 GCF_000334495.1 Tupaia belangeri chinensis | reverse complement strand
AAATTTGTTTTCACCCTGACTTGATCAGTAAGCACATATTGTACATACATTTTGAAAAAATACAAATTTGAAACCCACAAATATATACAACTATTACATGTAACTTAGAAGCTATAATAAAAATTACAAAAAATACATAAAGTAAGTATAAAGACACAAATAGGATGAAAATAAAAGGCTAGAAAAATAAGTCAAGCAAACATAACTGAAGGCTCTTATTACTGTCACAAAAAGTAGACTTGAAGGCAAAGAATATTATCAGAGATAAAGATGGACATTTCGTAATGATAGAGTATGAATCAAGAAGACATATGAATCATGTATATTCACCTAATAAACAAGGCTTAAAATATACCAAACAAAAATTGACATAATTAAAAGAAGAATTATATCTACAGTCAGAATTGGAGATTTTCATACATGTTTTTCAGTAATTGGTAGGACAATTAGAAAAGAAAATGAGGACATGCAACAGCTGAAAAACACTATTAATTTCTTTGACCTAAAAACATATTTATTGGTGAGGTTCAAGATAGCTGACTATAGACAGCCAATGTAGTATCTCTCCAAGAAGATCAAAACCCAAGAAGAACAAATGGCTGCATTTTGAGCAGAGGAGTGAAGAGAAAGTGGCAGAAAACAAGAGCCAGTCAGTGAGATGCTTCTGAGGCATCATGGTAGGTGGTGGAGATATAATGAGAGGGACAATTTTCTGAATTCAGAAAGGCTCTTAAACTTGTGGGAGAAGGTAAGCAAGACACCTCCCTCCCAACCTCCACTTCCACCTTGGACCTCAGTACCTCTCAACTGTAGGTGAGCAAAA
>NW_006192621.1:0-823 GCF_000334495.1 Tupaia belangeri chinensis | reverse complement strand
CTCATTTGTTTCTCCTCTGTAGGTTCCCATCAGGGATCTCAAGAACTTTTCTTCCTGTGAAGACTGCATCTTTGGGCCCACCACTTAAGTCATTTTCACTTGATTAGATCTATGAAATATCTTACAAAATAATTAACCTTGATCAAGATCAAATAATGTCATGAAAAATCCTGAGTGTTTTCAAAATTGTTTCTCTTAAAAGTTCTCCAAATTCCATTTGCCAAAGTAAGGATTTTCTAAAGAAAATGAACTAAAGTAATGAAATAGTTGTATTGATAAAGTAATAATAATAATACTCAACATAGGGATGTATATGTTCCAGGCAATATTCTAAATGCTTTACATGTGTTAACTCGTTTACTCCTCATAGCAACTCTATGAGGTTGGTACTATTACTACTCCATTAAATAGAATGGCAAAATGAGAGACAGAGGTTTAGCACATGTCCGAAATCAGAAACCTACAGAAAAGTAAAGACTAGATTTGAATTGTGTTGGTAGATATAGATCCTTCACTTTCAGAAAATGATGATCAATATAACACTGACCAGTTTACAATAATAAAACAAAGTAAAAATGACGTATTTATAGCCAGACTACCAATAGCAAAATATTATTTTACTGTAAACACATATATATATAATTTTAAGTAAATCAATATTTATTTGAAGAATAATGGTATCTGAGTCTGAACCAGTTTAAATTTTTGTTGAAATCTTTTTCAACATTTAATAAAACAGACCTTTACTCTTAAGTTTTTTTAAAAAATTAAAGTAGTTATGTCAAATACTTAACCAGTTTATGTTTTTTATCTTTTTTTTTTT
>NW_006192620.1:0-823 GCF_000334495.1 Tupaia belangeri chinensis | reverse complement strand
CACACATACCACACACTCACACAGCTGGCCTTGCTGGCACCACCAGCTGCCTCCCTTGGGAAACAGGTGGCCATGGTGATGAGGGAGGGCCCACAGGTGGGAGTTGATCTCAGAAATGAGAAAGTCCCCTCCCCAGAGTTGCACCAGATGTGGGGACAGGACCTCCTGAGGTCGGCGCTAAGAGTCTTCAAGGACAAGAGGGGAGAACAGAAGCAGAAGCAGCAAGGGAAGAAGGGAGGAGGAAACGGGTGAGGCAACTCTGAAGGGAGTCACCCCTCGAGAACCCTAAGGCTTATTTATTCTTATCCAAAAGGCCGGCCGAGGCCTTCCCAGGACGCCTCTGTGCCTGCAGTGCACACCCTACTGTGCACAGCCTGGAACGGCATGGCTGTGTTGGAGGCCCACTGCCGTGGAGAGAGGGACACCCCGGGCAGGCTCGCGGCACATCTGACAGACGAGGACAGGGCGGCTGCTGTGCGTGGCACTTGCTAAACCTACACACGGCAGAGCCCTACGGCTCACTCACCTTATTCCTGATCCTGACACGTTGGTACAGGTATTCGGGGAAAGGCTTCCGCGGGATGAAGCGGCCCATGCCCTTGTTGACGTTGATGTTTCCATCCTCGAAGACGATCTTGCCCTGGCTGATGACCACCAGCGGGGAGCCGTGGCACTCCATGCCTTCAAAGATGTTGTACTCCACGGCCTGCCGTGGAAGAAGCACCGACTCACTGAGCACTCCCAAGGTTTTCCTCTGCACGGGCCACGTCATTCACAATTGGGGTTGGCCTAACAATATTGCACAAGCTTTGCCAATGTTCTT
>NW_006192619.1:0-823 GCF_000334495.1 Tupaia belangeri chinensis | reverse complement strand
GCTCAACCACTGGCCCTTCCCATTTAGACATGAACCCAGAAGCCCACAGTGCTACAGACAGAGGGACAGAAGGCAAACTGCAAAGGGGTGTGGCACTCATGTCAGGAATGGCAGATCATCCCCCACACTGGAAGAAGGAAAAAAATCGAAAGAATGTATGTTATTTAAACATCTTTGCTGGTTTAGGAAGTCTTAAAGAAAGAGTCTCCCTCTTACACCTATTTCCCCTAAAGAGAAGGAGGAAATTTAAAATTCTAATGCTTATCCTCAAAACGTTGTAAAAAACTATGTGTTCAAGTAGGCCTGGAATGTTCTAAGTAAGAAGAGAATGTGAGAAGTAAATAAAACACAGCATTTATGGGAGACTTTAATGTTCCTTTGCTGGTTGATGGTGTGTGGTTGAGCAAGTTGATAAATGAATAAAGATGTGGAGATTCAAATAATGTAATTGACAAGGCTACAATGATGCAGCTAGTAGAGAAGGCATCATGTGTTCAAGTATTCATCAAATACATAATATTGTATGCCGATATTCAAAGAAAATTCAGAAAATTCCCCTAAATAACCAGGTCTCATTTACTGAATTGGAGCCAATAAAATTAGAAATTACTGATACATGGTTGAACAAACAACAAAAAGTTCCAACTTACTAATATTAAAAATCGCTTTCTCACATAAAAATTTTCAAAGAGGAGGCCAACAGTAGAGGTGGTTGTGGCACGGACTCCCACATGGCTGACCATGAGTCCTAGTCTTGGTGGCTTGAAAATCATACAGGGCGTATGTGTGTGCTTACCCAAAATTCCAGGAGGAGAATGGAGAA
>NW_006192618.1:0-823 GCF_000334495.1 Tupaia belangeri chinensis | reverse complement strand
AAAAAAAAAAAGAAAAAGAAGTTGTTTGTCTTCGTATGTCAAATCAAGGACAGGTGGCCCTTGCCCTTGGTTCAGTCACTTGGCAATGTCAAGGCAGATAGGTCTCACATTCTCATCCCTGTCCTTCACATTTACAAAGTGGCTGCTGCATCTCCAGTCATTACAATCATATCCAAGATAAAAGAAAGAAGACAAAGGAGGGCAGTGTCAGCTGCATCTGTTCTCTTTAATTGAGAAATCAAAACATTTCTGAGAAGCAGAATTACTTTGGGTCTCATTGGTCAGAACTGGGTCACGTGATCTCCCTTTCCCAGCTGCAAGGGAAACTGGGAAAGCTAGAAACAGAATGAGCTATTGCCCGGGACTCTATCAACAAACTTCAATAAGACTGTAGTTCTGACAGCAGAGGGACAAGGGACAGACATTAGGTTGACATTATTTACTCAGACTCTAGGAGGGGCTCCCAGGAGAAAACTATGAGGCAGTGAAGAAACCTGAGGAGGCAAGCAACATGGGTTTTCACCCAAGGTCTATCCTCAGCCTGTATGGAGGGGCATCTCCTTCGGTGCCTTTCCCATTAAGAGGTGTGGTCTATGGATGGCCCCTGCCTTGGCTCTCGGTGCACTTGGGACTACCTTGACAGTATAACATGGTTCTAATGATGCTATGTTGGTTTCTAGACTCAAGTTCCCCCAAACTAGAAGCTTTCATTCCCTCTCCTAGAAACACTCACTCTTGGCACCCCAAGCTGTCAGGCAAGAAGCCTGACTCCCCTGCTAGAGAGACCACACAGAGACCCTGCTAAGTCATGGAGATGGGGAGG
>NW_006192617.1:0-822 GCF_000334495.1 Tupaia belangeri chinensis | reverse complement strand
AAGATGCATGGACTGTGTCCCAAGACAGCGTCGCGCCTTATTATTAAGAACAAAAGTTATCACAGTTCCTGAGCTAGTGGAACCCATCCCCAAGCCGCTTACTCGGTGTGGACGCCCGCAGGTGAAGCGGTGTGATGATCGACCACGCCGGGCGGGGCAAGCGGATGCTCAGACCACGTGCGTGCCGCCAGCCGCCCTCCCCGCGCTCACAGCCTGCGGTCTCCACCTGCGGAAGACGGCGTCTTCTGGGTCTGCTCAGGGCTGCACGTGACGGAGGATACGACGCGAGCTAGCGGCTGTCCACACTGTCAGCACCAGTGAGGTTCCCTGATCTGTGCAGGGACCCCTGGGTATCCTCGCTTCCCTGGGGCGCTTTCCCCAGATCCTGGCAGGAGGCAAGGAAGGACTCCAAGGTGTCCTGGCTGCCTGGGGTTGGGGCAGGGACAGGGATCCCGCTGGGCCGCTTTCCAGGATCTCTCTGTTTCTGCTCCGGGTCGTCCAGGCCATAGAGATGGCCTGATGGAGCTGTTGAAACGGGACAGCTTTGACTTGGCGTCTCCTGCTCTGCTCTGCTCTAGGGTTCATGGGCGGTCTTTGGCCTCTGCCCTCTCTCTCCAGTGACTGCCGAGTCAGGTGCAGGTACCAGAAATCCTTACTCGGTGGGAGGCCCCCTGTCGGTCTTTCAGGAGTAGCCCATGTGTCCCCTGTGCATTTCGTACCGTTTGTGGCACCAGCAGATGGCAAAATGGCTAGGTCACTGACTCCCATGTAGTCCACCACGGTTGGAGTCGCAGACCCAATGGCTTAAACTCACTCTGGGCG
>NW_006192616.1:0-822 GCF_000334495.1 Tupaia belangeri chinensis | reverse complement strand
GCCTCTGAGACAACGAGAGGCAGAGAGGCTACAATGGTGGAAAATGCACACAGAAAAACCAGGAGCCCTGCCTCTGAAGAAACGGCATATAGTTTGTGCCCTCACCCCAGGTGTGGCTTCTCAGACGCTGTTCTTCTGCCTTGTAAAAAAGGGGGTGCCTCTGATCCTGAACGGGCTGACTCATAGTGTTGTTTCTTGTGACGGGCAGCCCCTGTGCCCCCACCTTCTCTTCTTTTAGAGAGTGCTAATCTACAAAGTGCTTGATCATTTTGACTTCAGAAGTCCCTGGTATTTAAACAAGGGCTTTTGCCTCAAATGCCCCAACCTATTTGACTCTGTGTACAATATAAGACTAGAAAGCCAAGTGTGGGCTTCAAAGGGTTAAAGTCCTCTCATGCTTATCTTGAAAATGCTCTGACACTTAACCGCTCCCGAGTAGAAAGGGGGCAATTGGAGGTCAGGCCTAGCTTGTGATTATTGCTTATGGATTTTACACACAAACAGGGATATTACCAGACTTGCACCCATTTTGAATGCTGGTAATAGCTTGAATGAAAAGATAGAAAACAATGACAAAAACCTTAATCTCTAACTAATTCCACTATATCAAGGTAAAAATTTCATTTATTCCTAATTTATAATAACATACTTATCAGGGACAAAGATCCACATACACATTCCTACTGATAGCAGAGTTGTTGTAAGTAGCTATCACGAACAGCGAGTTCCAATACAATAAAAGCTTTGATCTGTACTTGTGTACTCCTCGCTCAGGTAAGGCATCTGATTGCCCAATTATGCATACCCAGTGTGGACTTTGAA
>NW_006192615.1:0-822 GCF_000334495.1 Tupaia belangeri chinensis | reverse complement strand
ATCTGAATAGAGATGAGAGAGTAGAAGTATGTCATAGTTAAGTTACATGTGTTCTCAAGACGGATGAACCAAGTTTCCAGTATGTTCTGTTGATAAGGACATATGGGTCTCATCTGAGTTTTTAGCATACGTGAAGTAGACTCCTGTTTACCTCAGTTCTCTCTTGTGTAAAATGATGAAAGCCCATTTCAGAGCATTTAAGTAATAATCCAAAATGAATTCTTAGAAATATTCTGTATGTTGACGAGCATTTCCCTGTAGAATGTCTTTCCTCCCCCTGCCCCTCCCTCTCTCCCTTTTTTGTTGATCTTCCAGATTTTAAAGATTTAGAAAAATGGCAACTACAATAGCAGTTCTGGAGTATTCTAGGTTGAATCATGAATGGCTGTGGAATAGTTCACTTTTTTCTAGAAGTGAAGAAAAGTTTATTCTGTTTAATTTCCTTTTAGTTTACTCCTTAAAGTTGATGCTGAGGGTAGGCAAAGGCTCTTTAAAGAAAGAGGAAGAGTCTCCAAAGACAATGGCTTTGGAGTAGCCCTCTTTCTGGCTATGCTTACTTTCCCCATATCATCATCCAAGTTGAGAATTTCTATCCCACTGCAATTAAAAAACACACGTTCACTTCTTCCTTTTTTTCTGTCTGGATCCAAGAACAGGGTTCTTGCCCCCACCCCCACCACCCCTCCCCTCACTGAAATAATATTTATTTTTTTCCTTGGCAAAAAACTCAAGTACTACATTGTTAAAAACAACAAAATCTCAATCATCAAATGCATTACCCACCACAGAAGAGGGTCTGGCAACAGTACAAAACATCCTACT
>NW_006192614.1:0-822 GCF_000334495.1 Tupaia belangeri chinensis | reverse complement strand
ATAGGCCACAGTGCCACCTTTCAGGCACAGCGTGACTCCATGGAACTTAAACTCATCAGTCAGACCTTCCTAGAAACCTGCCCTGGGTCCCAGTAAAGCCTTCAGCCTGTGTCCTTCACTGTTTGTCTTACTACCCACCTGGTGATTGAAGTGCACACCCCAGGTAACTCTCCCCTTCCATTTGGCCCTGTGAGGTTGCACTCTCTGTGGGATCTGTAAGTCATAAACTGGCTGTTAGCACACAGATTTTGTCAAGTTGTGTCTTCTTGTGTATCACCTTACTACACACCTGAGCCTAACTTGGCTCCAAGTCATGGCTCTCTTAGAGTTCAGCTTGGTGGGAGTAAACTAAACACAGGTTAAACAAGGGCCAGAAGGCTATCTGCCAAAATAAACAAGGTTTCTGTGAGAGAGACACTTGGTCACAGGAAAAATACATAGGCATTAAATGGCTCACTAGGATAAACAAGTATCTTATGAAAGACCTATTATAAACATTGACAATCAAGACCCTGGACCCAGTCTGGGCAGAGCTGGAGTTGAAAGTCATTCTTATAAGAAGGACTATAAGAAAAATCTCAAAACCAAACAAGAAAAACAATAAAAGTACAACTTCGTTATATCTCTTCAAAGCTGTAACAGTCTAAGGAAATCTCTTCTGTAGAAGTTAGAGATGATATTCATCCAAAATTTTGTAAGGTATCTGTGACAATAGCTTTAGAACCTTGAAAATATTCTAGAATCTTCAGAAACAATTTGGCTCTGATAGATACTTTAGACAGAGTTCTCTACAGGGACCAGCAGTTGGCATACTGGCTATGT
>NW_006192613.1:0-822 GCF_000334495.1 Tupaia belangeri chinensis | reverse complement strand
TTTTTTTCTTTCTTAACCACTCTTGAAGGATGATCTAGCTTAATCACTTAACCTCACTCCTAAATAATCCTGAAATCTCTTAGCAATTCTGCTCTGTTCCAGCCACGCCAAATTACTACTCTTTCCGAGCCAGTGCTCTTGGTGAGTAAAAACCCAATGGTTACCAGCTGCTTAATTAGACAAAGGGAAAAGAGAGTTATAAATATTATTGGATGTTTTGAGGGGCCTACATATTCAGGCTGGAATCTTTTATTCTTCTTATATTAGTAAGAATAACATGAGGCCAGATAGTGGCTCACGAATAACACGTGATACATGATACACTGCAAAGCAATGCCACATCGAAAGGTTCCCTGTTCAAGTCCAGAGACTTCCCTGAGTGTTCCTGGCACAAACATGCTCGCAATCCAGAACTGACTGAAGTCTGGAAGTCAAGGTTGTGTCAATACACTGTTGAGAGTGCTCTCTGGTGGAAGGAATAAATACACTTTTTTAAAAGATGTAAAAATAATGGTTCCACTATTCATGATCAAAACACTATTTTAAATTCCACAGAATTTATGGATTAAATCTGGAAGATTACTTAGTAAATCAAATGAGTAAATACTACTAGACATAATTATATATTAAAATAATAGGGTATCACTAGTCAATTGGACCTAGGGGTCTATGGAATGAGATCCACAGTTATTTTTGAAGGAACATCTCATGATAAATACTTGCCAAAGTAAAACTTCCTATCTCAGTTGTCCGATCACAGCTTTCTTCGTTGTTTATTTTGTTGGCCTACCATCCATTTAGGTATCTTTTCAATGTAAGTTC
>NW_006192612.1:0-822 GCF_000334495.1 Tupaia belangeri chinensis | reverse complement strand
TATATATATAAATATAAATTAGTTCCTTCTTTACCTTATAAATATTTTAATGGGGTAATACCACAACCAATTTCAAGTGTATGTCAGCCTCTCTTGCAAATCCTTTTTAAAGTTTTCTAGCTTACAACTACAAGGTCCTTCTTTTCTGCAGTCAACATTAGTCATTAAAACTTGTTTGGTTTTTTAAAATTTCATCTCTGCCTCTTTATTAATTAGTCTTTTAATGATAATTTGTCCTCTGTATCTGTTCATTATTTCATTTAAGTGTATCATCAATAATTTCTGTTCCTAAATGAAAAACTTTAATCTATTGCATACATAGAAATACTTTTGGAACTTGAAGTAAATCTTAATTTTTTTTTAAAAAAAGTATTTACCTCTGAGAAAGACAGACATGGAGAGAGCACGTGTGAGAAGGTATACCCCAGCAGGGTACGCCATCACAAGGATACCTCTAACCTCAGCCAGCCCAGATCATGAGCTCCCTTAGAGCTCAGGGAGGTCCCACTTCTCAAACCCAGGACATCTGTCATGTAGGTGTAGTTGTAATATCACTACACCTTGGCCTCTTAGTTTTTTGTTGAAAAATATGCACATTGCATTCTTCAGTGTTTGTTTTTCTCTGTTTTTCTGAATTACCTCTTGCCTTTTCAACACTATATTTGTTTTCTTCTCTTTCTTGTTCTTTTCTTTCACTCTGTTTCTGTGCCTGTGAGTTTTTATGCTTCTCTGGTGATCAAAATTAATTACAAATTCTTTTATTTCAGTTTTTTTATAAGTATGTTTATTTTCTAGAGAGAGACAGAAGGAAAGTGAGAAAGC
>NW_006192611.1:0-822 GCF_000334495.1 Tupaia belangeri chinensis | reverse complement strand
GGCAGGAAATGCAGGAAAAAGGACACAGTGAGTCTTTAAGAACTAGTAGTTAACTTGGAATAAAATCAGTGAAAATGAGAATGTGTCTATGTGCACGTATGTGATGAGCCGCCGTGAGGTGGGGAGTCCGCAGTGAGTGTAGGAGGGGATTCCTATTCCCGGGTCAAGGTCATCTGCCCACAACACAGCCCTCGCTGAGTCTCTGCTCATTAGCAGCCTGTGGAGCCCCCCACTACCACCTCTGGCACAGAGTGCCTGCTTCTCTGACAGGTTACCTGCCCTGGGCCCTTCGCACACAGGCCTGCTTTAATCTCTATAGCCTCTGGAAAGAAATCTGGTGCCAGCTGGCTGGTATAGGAAGTGCAATCTGAGATGCCAAGGTTCTGAGAAGGGATGAGATGCCCGGAAGAATATTGTGTCAGAATATGAAGGCTACAGGGCTACGAATTCACATCGAGTCAGTCGCTCAGTTCAGCAAGCCTCTGAGAGCCCCCGTGATAGTCTTCCCATGGATCCGAGGGACGTTGGCTCTAGGACTCCTGTCTACACCAGCATTCCATTTTTAAAATATCATAGTATTTGTGAATAATCTGTGCACATCACAATCTCCCGTATTCTTGCGATCATCTCTAGATTACTTAGAATACCTAATACCACACCCGCATGTCACTTCATTTATGGGGACTCACTGTAGTATTTGGTGTACAACGATTCAAGTTTTGCTTCAGGGAACACTCTGGAATATTTTTTTCCAAGTATTTTAAATAGATACACCGGGACCAGCAGGTGGTGTGGTTAAAGGCTCTGGAGTCCCACATGGCC
>NW_006192610.1:0-822 GCF_000334495.1 Tupaia belangeri chinensis | reverse complement strand
ACATACCTACATGCAGGGGACGCCAAGGGCTGGTGGCAACCTCCGGAAGCGAGGAGGGATGCACGGCCAACTGTCCCTCTGAGTCCCCAGCTGACACATGCTATACCACGGAAGACTCACCGGAAAAGTTCCAATGGAAGGAACCAAAGGAGAACTTACTGCACAGTTCCTTTTACACGAAGTTCCAGACAAGCGGTGGACATCAGCCTACGGGCTACCTGTGTCGGGGAGAGGCTGACTGGAAATGGGGACCCTCCAGGGGGCGGCCGTGTCCTGAATCTTGGTGGGGGTGTTGGTTACACAGGCACACACAGCGGTCGGAGCTCTGTGAAGGTGTGCACTTACAACCTATATGCTGAATCGATTGGACCTTGGTCAAACAAATATTTTTGTCTGCTTTATTAGCTCCAGTTTAAACCAAAAAGAAGAAAAAGGGAAAAAAGGAGGTGACAGAGGAGAAAAGAACATTTGGAGTGGGGTTAGTAGGTTTGAGAAGATTGGAGAAATGTTTAAAGCCACTGTTGAGGCTGGGCGTGGAGTACATGGCGGTGGAGTAGACTTTTCTGTCTTTGTGAACGGTGAAAATGTCTTTAAGTTAAAAATGAAATGCTAAAGCCAATACATGCAAAGTATAGAAGCGTCAAAGCGATTCTCTTTCAAAACAGGAGCAGGCAAGAATGCCTCTTGTCACTCTGCTATTTCAGAGGTTAGACACGCTGGCTGGGGCCGGCAGGTGGAGGGGTGGTTTGAACACTGGACTCCCACATGGGTGATGGCGGCTCAAGGGCCATACCTAGTGGCTTGCTTTCTCACTTTATCTTT
>NW_006192609.1:0-821 GCF_000334495.1 Tupaia belangeri chinensis | reverse complement strand
GAGAGGAGACCCTGTCGCCCTGAAACTGTTCTTCCAGCCCCCCAGCCCCTGGGAGCGCGATCTGCTTTCTGTGTTCGTGGACCGGCCTGATCTAGGTGTCCCAGGGGAAGCACGCCACTGCACACACATGGCCTTCCGTGTCTAGAGCCTGTCACTCAGCACTGTCCGGGTCGCCCTGTGTGAGTTTCCTCCCTTTATGGCTGAGCGGTGTCCTACTGTTGGCAGACCGCCTCTTGCCCGTCCACGCTCTGGCCCATGGACGTTTGGGCTGTTGCTGCCTTTCAGCTCCTGACCAGTGTGGCACTGAACATGCGCGGGTAAGCATTTGTGTGCACGCCTGTTCCCAGCCTCCTGGGCGTGTCCCTAGGACTGGAATTGCCGGGTCGGGTGGCTGTGCTAGGTTCCAGGTTCATCTTATCGGGGGCCATCAGACTTGTACACAGCAGTTCTCGGACTGGACTTCAGTTTCTTTCAGTTTTTGTTTTCTGATAACAGAGCGAGAAAGTGCAGGAGGAAGAGGGAAGACAGAGAGGCATCGTTGAGTCGCCACCCCATTCTCTGCCCCAGCCTCTGCCATCCAGGCCTTCAGGCACGTGCTCCCTTTCCATCCTCTTAGGCTGGGTCCAGGATCCAAACCCGGGCCTGCCCTGTGCTCTGCCTCCCACAGTGCCTCGCCCCGCACTCCTGCAGCACGGCCAGGTTGTTAGTTACCTGCAGTAACCCGGAAGAAGCACAGGACGCGAGCGCCGTGCGTGCCACACACCTCGGAGGTGGCAGTCTGCTGGTCTGCACGGAGGGCGAGCGGTGTGTGTGCAGTGTCC
>NW_006192608.1:0-821 GCF_000334495.1 Tupaia belangeri chinensis | reverse complement strand
GGGTGGGGGGGTGGTGGTTCTGCATTTCTGACCAGTGCCCGGGGAAAGGCCGTGCGGTTTTCGAGGTGCTTCCAGCAGCCGCCTAGCTCCATCCGGCCCAGCTCAGTGGCTCTCACTGGCACAGGTGTCTGCGTGCAGCTCGGCCAGGAAGGAATTACACCCGCAAGGAAAAATATTGTTGTGTTTAATTTGGTGACCTGCTTTATAAACACTGTGGTTCCACCCTGGGGCCCTTCCTGCCTGTCTCCCTCCTTGCTTTCCTGCTCACAGGGCTGCCCAGGCGGCCAGATGCCTGAGGTTAGGGAATTATGTGGTCTGGAGGGTGGACGTCGCAGAGGGTGACAGGAGGGGCCTGGGGATTGGGCCGAGCAAGCCAGAGGCCTCGGGGTGCTGGCAGGAGGCTGCTCTCCAGCTGGTTTGCAAAGAGATGCTTTGGATAGGGAGTGCCCTGGGGTGTGTGTGTGCATGTGTGTCTGTGTGTGTAATAAGCATGTTATGTATATGTGTGTGTTTATGTACATCCACGTGCCTGTGTGTGTACAATGTGTATGTCTGCGT
This sequence comes from Tupaia belangeri chinensis, assembly GCF_000334495.1. NCBI lineage: Eukaryota > Metazoa > Chordata > Mammalia > Scandentia > Tupaiidae > Tupaia > Tupaia belangeri. Next base: position 263 of record NW_006192608.1, on the reverse strand, counting down.
GTGCACATGGGCACATACACATGTGCCTATGCATGCATGTGTATGGATTTACACATATATGTGCACATACGTATTCTAGCATGCACCTGTGTGATCACATGTTTATACACATGGCTCTCTGTGCTCACGTATGCCTGTGAATGCTTGTATATGTATGTTCATGTGTACTCGTGCCATGCAGGCTCACATGTGCATGCATGTGTGTCCATGTATACATCTAGGTACACACATGCACGTGTGTATGTCTATGGGTATACATGTGT